>NC_034411.1:43224887-43524887 GCF_002078875.1 Numida meleagris | reverse complement strand
TGATCATGCACAAATGCACAAAGCCTTTATTATCTGGGAAAATGCCTTCTCAGAGCTGGGAATTGAATATTTCTCACCTGTGCTACACAGTCAGGATTTAAATCTTCAAAGGTTAAAGTTAGTACAACAGAAAGCATCACCAAAATGAGTCCGCTGGCATAATAACAACTTTCACCATAATCAAGCAGCAGCACTGTGTGCATAGTAATTACATAATAAGCTCTGTGCCCTTTATCCTCACCTCTGCAACATATGCTAGTAAACATTTTGTAAGCAGGGCAAATCATTGCATGCATTCATGTTACTGAAAGATGGAAGCCACATACTTGAACCCAGATCTGTAACATGGCAGATTTCTATTACTGATAATCCAAGAATCCACTACCGGTCAGATGAACAAATTCAGTCCAGATTCACAATTAAGTAATTCTACAACTTAGATCAATCACCAGCAAGGAATTATTTTGTTATACTGTAAAATATCTTTGATTTTTCTAACAGGGGAGTGAAAGAGAATTATTTATTTGGTATTTCAGAATAGATAACCACAACATCTTTGATTGAAAAGCCACAATAGTCTTTATGAAACCATATATTTAAACACGGAGTAAGTCATAAGCAAACCACAGCACAACCACTATTCAATGCAGATGCTAACACAGACTTCAGGAAAGCATTCCTAAAAAAAAAAATTAAAAAAAAATCAACATACTCAGTGAAAAAAAACATATTTATTTGTTATTAAAAAAATCAGTTCCCTAATTTACTCTTGCAGCTTATTTTGCAGCGAAAACATTATTAATATTCATTTTAATTAATTCTTTCAATTGCTGATTTCCTTCTAAGATTCAATGTCTACGTGTATTTTTGTATATTTACTGTAAAATTCTGGATTTCGATGGCATTACATTAAAATAATTTAAGTGAACTAGAAAATGGTTTGATACTTTCACACCACTATGTTATTGGTATCATCATATTTCTAATACTGCGTGTGTCATAATAATAGGAAAAAAAGTAACAATTAAGAAGGAAAATCTTCTACAAATAATCATATTCAGAAGGTATAAATACAAAATAAGTGAGTTTTTACAGGATTTGTATAAAAATTTTTCTATGGCTATTTTTCTTTAGAAGGTTGTGGTGCAGTAGAAGACAGCATGAAATCATGCTGTGTCTTGTATCTGAAAAAAAAGGCTGAGAAACACAAAATTTATTGCATTAAAGGTGATACCGAAACATCAGAGAGTGAAATGAATTTAACACATTCATTCTGAACAACTGTCATTAAAAATGCAAGCATGCAGTATAATATATAAAGAAAATTTTATCTGACAAACTACAATGAAGATTAATCTATGTGTTTTCATGCTTATAGGGAACTTGTACCAGGGGCATTTTATGATGCTGCAGAGAAGAAAATGCCCTTCCGCCACAACAAAAATATTTCATTAATAGACCATAGGGTCAGTAACTGCAATTACAATCCATAAGTTTATCTGTTTTCTCTGTAACTTCCTCAATTATTTTCTGAGTAATAAGGAGAAATTCCTCTACAATAATTATTCCTACACATACCACCGATTACCTTTTCCAAATTAGCAACTGCCAACTCTTGCAGTAGAAACATATCCTTTTACAGACTGCATGGTTTATGACAGTACCACAGGCTAAGAGGAATAAGAACAAATGAGTGCTGGATGTACTTTAGGGATGCAGAGTGTCACTGGATTAGGAGAAGAAAAAAACTGTGAAAGACACAACACATGATGAAGAACAGATCATAGTCAGAAAGACTACTTTTGATTATATTTCTCGTTTGTAATTTAGGCATCTTGGGCTGGCTTCAGAGTGTTTCAAAGAGAATTACAACAGCTCTTTTCAACTGATGCAGAAGGCTTCGAGCTGACCACAGGTCTCAGAATCAGAGGTGTACTGCTTTCTGGGAGGTGGCTGTGAACTTCTGTTTTGCTATGTACTCAATAGGGCAGGACAGCACAGTTGTTTTGCCCAGTAACTGGGAGAACATGCAGAGCTGTCATACCAGTATGCATTGAAATTAGACTTCTGGGAAAGCAAGAATCAATTCTTGGTCAAGCAAGCATTTTCTGGAACATTTTCTATGTTCCTGCTGAAAGAGCTCATGTTATACATGTGTCCATTGCTACCCTATCAATTTGCAAGGCTCTCCAGGGGTGCCATAGAACCTGCATCATCAATGGGACTAGGCTACTCTGTCCCAGGACACTTTAAACTGAGGTCATGAATCTGAAATATCTAAGCATGCTGTGTAGATTGGAAGTAATTCCTGGAATAGGATTAGGATCTATTGAGACAAACAGTGACTCAGTAGTTGTTGAAGGATTCTAAATCACTACAAATAAACGAGTTAGCATGTAGGCCTGAGAATTTAAAATGCCTATGCACTCTTTGGTAACACAGGTAACACCTAAGATAACCAGCTAAAAATTCAACAAACCACCTGAATGAATCTCTTACAGCTTCAAGACTTGAAGAATCTGCACAGTGCTTCATCCTAAACAACGTCCATAGGCAAGATTTCACCACAAACATCTAAAGTGGGAGATCTGAAATGTGAAAAGAACCTGTATCCAAACTTCTTCAATCTTCTCTTTAAACTGACAGCTATTCCCTTTCTCTGTGAAGCGTACCGTAGAAACTAAGCAGCTGCTAAGCCCAAAACAACTTCTCCTAATAAACCTCATCCAAGTTTTCCTTCTTATAGTACTGAAGTCTCAACAACAGAAGAGTCGTCAGAGAACTAAGCTACAATTTAAAAGATTAAGCAGAAAAACTTCAAATAAAAATGTGCATTCATTCACAGCCATAATGACCTGGACATTTGCTTGACACTTGACTAAGAAGTCAGTCTAAACTACTTTATGCTAGATACATTCATATTGCACCAGAAATATAAAAAGGGTGCTCTTATGTATGTAAATTCTCAATGCCACTGCTACCTGCTTTACTAAAAAGAAAAAGAAGAAAAAAAAATCCTAACAGCATCACCTTTGTACCTTTTGAAGCAGAAGTGCTGCAGTCACAAAAGTGAATACATAAATTGTTTGATGCCTTTTGTTGAAATGCATCAACTTTCCCTTCTGTCATGTAGCTTTATGGAAATTTAAAAAATAATAAAAAGACAAAGACAAAAAAAAAAAAATCCACAGTCAACATCTGGATTTAACAGCCCCACTCTATCTAATTTTCCAGTTGCCCTCATAACTTAGATCCCTAAATTTCTTCAGGGAAGGTTATTAATGCTCAGTTACTGCAGATTTTTAAAAGAACCATAACATATTATGTTAAGTGATTTTGGGAACATTAGTTTATTTGTCCTTGCAATAAACGTATTTTTAACCTCAAGCATATTCTTGCCTCCACCCCTCTTTTACAAAAAAAACCTATAAAAAAACCTATATTAAAAAAAAAAATCAGGAGAGGTAACTAGGATTGGCTCAAGTAACCAGTTTTGTTTAAACTTGGACACTGGAAAGCAAGAAGTTGTAAAGAGCAGACTTAGCTGAAGAGATTAATTGTAATACTTGTACTTTGCCTCAGAGAAAGCTGCTTCTACATGCATTTGTCTGACGTCTATTCTTCTTGTTTTGACTGGAGAGGACATGGGTTATAACTTGCTCTGTAAATAAAGTTCGGCATTGCAGCACCATAGACAGGTATTTATGTATTGTTTGTTCACACATCAAACGCTGTTCACAACAAAACCAAAGAGGGGAAAACACAAAATGGCAGTTGGTGGGACAGGCCCTGTTATTATGTCTAAAGATGCAAAACAGCTCTCACTCTGCACAGAAAAGGTTCACAGGTTTTGAAGACACATGTTTCCAAGCTCACTAGACAAAGTAAGAATTTTCCTAGGAGAAACTAGTCAAGTAGCCCACATTTGCAGGGATCCCATTCCAATCCTTCCATCATCTCCTTCCCTGTCATCAAACAGTAACACTGAAATACATTGCTTCACTAGTAATAGGAAAAATACATAATAAAAAGAAAAGGCTTGGCTTATAAGAACAGAACATTATGGTTATACAGAAGCATATTATTAATCGTAAGGCTCACAAAACTGCATGAATACCTTAATTATATCACCTCTCCATATTATATAATAAAACAGCATAATGTCAATTAACAGCTTCATTTTAGCTTGACAGGGCTGAATAACACTCCTATTCTCAAAAATCTTTTTATAAAATCACATTCCCTCCTAATAGTTGACTTGCAAGCACTCTAAAAACATTCTGTACAAAATCAAAAATAAAATTCCTCGTTTTCCTACCACTGTTGTTCATCAGTACCACAGTGTCTACAAGACTTCATTTATAAAATAAATGAGCTTATACAAGCATCTTTTTCTTGTGTCAATGGGTGCAATGCCATGTGCATCATTCCTGAAGGCTGAATGTTTGTTCTAGTTCTCTCAACTTTTTAATTAATTTGTTGCAATATTCAGTTCTGGGACAGTAAAATAAGGTTTAAATATCCAACCTTTAATAAGGAAATACTACAAGGAATGAGCTTGCTTTGCCATATCTATAATAAGGAAATGCTACAAAGAATGAACCCACTTTGCCAATGTGTCATAAAACACCAAATTCTTGTTATCAGTTGCACTGTGAAGATACATGCAATTATTGAAACTATTTACTGAAAACATACTTGCTAATTCTGTAACTGCCAGTGACATGCTGTGCTGGGTGCTAGCTGGTGCCAAGGCAGCTGCCAAAAGCTCCAAGTCCAAAAAGGGGAAAGAAGAGGATTAAAGTATTATTCCTGTTTCCAAGAATAAAGTACTGAAATGAGCTAGTCACTTGCTAGGTAATAATTTTCTGGTGTTTATATGGCAAACCTGCAAAGTGAATTGCTGTTGGCATCACCAGAGTTTACAAAGCATAGGTACTGCCAAAATGCAGCTTCACTAGAAGAATTGTTCAAGTAAACATGGAATGGAAAGTCATTAAGTGAAATGAACAACAGCTAATTTCACTGTGATCGTATCAGGAACATGAAGTGTTTTCTTTAAACTTCATAATCTGAGGTACAAAAGAGCACATAGTGATCATGGGAAACTTAACAGCACACAGAACAAAATCCTGGCTATAGTTCATGTAGGAACGGAGTTATTTTTGCCAACTCAAAAGAATAACACATCTCCCGTGCGCACTGTTTTCACTAATACTGTCAAAGGAATGTATCTGAAGTCTAGGCATACATGAACACATTCGCATTTAGTGCCCAAACTCACATTCCTTTATTTTCTTTCCTTAAGCAGATAAAACAGGGAAACCAAGTTTTCTTAATTAAAATAGCTCAATAGTTGGTTTTCCTTCTGCCTAGAAAACTACTTATGTAGGTAGGACAGCATCAGCCAGCACACATCTGCCCAGTAAGTTAGCAGAGGATATTCAGCATTTCCAAGGAAGTTCTCAATTGCTACATCATGTGAAAAGGAGATTCTGTCCCCAGTTATATATATTTCATAAACACTGGAATCTAGCATAGAGAAAAAAAGTTCACAAGTTCACCGTTTGGTCACAGATGCTCACAAGCTATTTTGTAACCAGAGTTTTCCTCCCCACACATACAGCTCACAGGAATCAGAGAACTAACTTTTTTCTCCTTCACCTCTCTGGTATTTAGAGTCACTAGAACAATCTTGTGAAGTGGTGTGCATGTAAAGAAAAAAACTGAGTTTTTTCGGGGGAGAAAAATATAAATTTTGTAATTTAATAATTAGATATATTTAATGAAAAATATCTTCCCTCAATTTAATTCTATTGTCCTGTGTAAGCACAACAAAATAAGGGACTACTGAAGCTACCAATGTCACAGCATGTAACTATTAATATTTTAATGTTTCTATTGAAAGACTGAAGGGACAGGGAAAACACAGCCACGCAAAGCATGTTTTCAGAATATTTCTACCCTTATTCTTAATGTAATGGCTTAAAACTATTTGGTGATTTAATTCTGCAATACATTTCATTTTGCTAGCCTTGATTTTTGCTTCTGGATGATACAGACAATAGTTTCTTTGTGCGGACATTTTCAGGAATTAAAAATGTAGCACTTAATGACTTTAAAACTCATAATTTTTCAGTCAGCATGAACGTGTCTTTTCCTCTGAGAAACATTACTCACGTAAAGAACTTTCCTAATCTAAATACTAATTTATGTTCAGATTTCAATTACAGCAGCATCTGTTTGAGCTACTGCTGAAGAAAGAGGATGTATTACAATGGTCTACCTTGTACTACTTGAAAATATTATAAAATAACGTGTCCATTTGTAGTTTGGTGTATTTCTACTAGGTATTCACTCAACTGCCATAACTGCTGAATATTAAGGAACTATTAGGGGTCACCAAAATGTGTTATAAATTAGGCACAATTTATAATAGTAGTTATAAATTAATAAACTACTTAAACATTAACTTTTGCCTACACACTCAGCAATTATACATCCATAGCACATCACATATATAGAGAACTTTTGCTTGCATAAACTCATTTTAGGGATCATTCAATCTCTTTTTCATAGTCTCATTAGCAGTAAACTTCAGGTCACTCTTAGGCTAGTCTTCAGCACTCAGAATTACCAAAGCAAGGTTTCTGCTACCAGCCTGTTTCCATTATTTCTTCCATATCCCAAAGTTTTCAAAAGGACTTCTACTGACAGCAAGGCACTCAACCAGCTTCTGCAGGCATTCAACCAGCCTTATTTCGAATATTTGTCTGACAATATTGCATTACTCCTGAGAACATGAGATAGCTTATGCAAGAAATTCAAGAAGAACAAAATAGGACTATGAATCTACCCCAGAACACTGCAAGTGGCCCCCTAATCTTACACGAAATAACATCTGGGCACTTCAGGCTGACCAAATACGTATGAGAGCAAAAGATTGTCTTGTTTTGGTATTTAGTCATTCCCTAGCAAGAGCAATAGTTTCTAACAGGTCCCCCTAATTAGCCTCAGCCATGGACAGATTCTGCAGAATACTTTATCAATCAGATGTAGGGTCAGAGCCAGGAAATTCATTACAGAACATGTATTTTACATTACTTTTCATATACTACACTGCAAAATGCTTCAAATTAAAGAGTAGAGCTCATCTGTGCCAAAACACATCTCAAAGGGAGTAATTAGATAGGACATACTCCTTCCCTTGCTTCCTATTGTTATGCTCACTGTCTTGTGAGGCAGTAAGACTGATTAAATAGTCTGCAGTTATTTCTAAACTCAAAGTTCCAGGATTTTCCTGGTTTCTGTGAAGCACCTTTTTTAAAACTGGATCACAAAAATAGCACTGTGAGAACTCTAAATTTGTTAACACAAAATATCCTTTAATTTATTTCCAGCCAATCAAGCATTCTTAATATTTATTTTTCTTCTTAATTGTTCTTTAGTCAGTCAGTACACCAACTTTTTCTCCAGAGATCCAGTTAGTACAGGAAATAGAGTAAAACCTTGATCAGAGGATGCATGAAAATCACCTCAAGTGAACAGTGGGCCTCAGGGACTGACTAGAGTTCTTTCTAGAGGGGATGGGGAGCAGCACTTACCCTGCTGACTTCTTTAGGAGTTGATTCATCTATGAGGAAACAAAACAAACAATTAGGCACATCTGAAAGTTTCCACACTAAATGAACAATGATTCAAATAACTGTTGCACTGTTGTACAAAAGGTTTCTAATTTAGTTCTGTAAGGTATCATTTAGACTGGAGTGTATTTACAATCTCGAACTCCAAGACATAAAAACTGATTAAAATTAGGATAAAGTATTCAAGACTTCCATTCTGTCTTAGTAAGAATACAACGTTTCCTATATTCCGTAATCCAGTTCACAGGTCAACTGAACAAGAGGGTCGTGTATAATTCTCTTGCATTTATATTCCAGTTCATTAAGACAATTGCTATCATTCTACAGCTTGAGAAGTAAGGACTCTCTACTACCAAAGATACATCAATGATGCATTACATACATAAGCAAATTAGTCAGTAGACTGAGATTTCCTGTTTGGAAGATCAAAGGTGCTGTTCCTGTTGAATTCTCTGGAGGTAGAAGAAAAACCTTGTGACCATAAGACTGTGAAAATATCACTGAGGTCACTTAATAATGCATTAAAAACATAGAGATTACAGACATACATATGCTACTATGTCTTTTGTTTCAAATGCAGACTGTCATACTTTTTTTGTAATTTAAATATGCACTGATAATCACAGGAGCAATAACAGAGCTTGAGCTAAAAGACTGCATACTATTTATACAAGAATTAATTTACCACAGGAAGTTTCGGCTTCTAGTTCAACCACACCAAAAGCAGCTTAAACTCACCCTTACCCTCCAGATGTTTACGTCTTTTTGAAAATACAAAGAGAGCCATTTGTATACCTTTCCTTTGATAGTAGAAATGGAATTACTAAATTCTGCAAATTAATTTTAAGTCATCAAACAGATTTAATCTTACAGAGAACGATAATACGTTTATTTTTGTTGGCCTTATTTATGCATATTTGGATACGTCTCTGCAGAAGATATGTCTCTGTTAAATACACACATAATATCATCTAGGCTACTTAGTATCAGACATATTTTTTCCAAAATGATCTCTAAGTGAGGAATATTTGAGAAGAGCACATTTACATGTATTTTCAACAGTATCACCAGCAAAAGCTCTTCACATCTATGAAAAATTATTGAACAAGCTATTAAAAATATACATATATATTTTCCAGACAGCAGATTCAAGACCTGCTTTCCAGTGAATTAATTCTCAACAATAATATTCATTTCTCCTCAAAATTATTTCAGTAATTCCAAGTAAAATGATATTTTTCATAGCTATGAGTGAAAATTTAAGATAGTTCTGTTGCTCGCAACAAAAAGTATAATACACATTCTTCCATGTTCAGTGGTGTTATCTTCCCTGACGGGATGAATCTAAATACCGGTTACAAGAACAGCCAAAGTTAGACTCTAAATTCATCTTCCCACCTTCCTCATTATTGACAGCAGTCAACAGAAGATGTTAATGAAAGGAGAACAAATGATGATACAGTGACACTTTCCTTGCTGCATACTCTCAGTTTTCAGTAAGCAAAGGATCAAGAATTTCTTTTTTTTATTTATTTTCTGTTTAAAAGGCTAGAATGAGCTTTTCTTCCTTCATTTTCTACTTTGTTTTGCATTTGGGAAGGGGAGGGGAGGTTTGGTTTTACTGATTTTTGTTTGTTGTTTTAAACCTGTGCCACCGTCCTTCGTCATTTAAAACATTCTGAGTTACACAGTTGAAATATAACCTATGAGAAAAACTACCTGTATTTTATTTTGAATCTGCACATTTTGATCTTCTTCTGATGCCCTCTATTTACCTCATCTACGTAGTCTATCATTCTACAAATCTGCCCAACAAGTCTTTCCCAGTCTCTCACACCACCAAAACTTTTCTTAGCTTAAGAGTTCTGCCCTGCTTTGCTGTTGCTGATGAGGAAGCTGCTTGGCACTGCTACTCTCAGCACTCCTGCACCTCCTCCAATTCCACTACAATCTTATTATGTGGGAAACCCACAACTACAGGCAACACTGCAACTGAGGAAAACACAGCAGGGACTCACAGAATGGCATAGGGATGGTATAAGGGTCTGTTTTCTATTGGAAAGGAATAATTCCAAACATTGTACCTGTGTTTTTTGCACAGTTAGAAAATATTGGGCTATCATTTTCAAATCTTTATAATACCAATATCTATCCAAACTATTAATAACTAGGAGCCCACTACTGTGTATGTAAAATTAAAATTTCCCCCAAGTTCAGCAGTCAACATTTATCAGTATTAACACTTGTCAGCTTTTTTCTCAGTTACTCCATGCTTCTACTATCATGAATAACTTCATACTAGAAAATCTTATCTTCTCTTACCTAAATCACGTATGAAAAACATAGTTACAGTGCACTTGTAATCCACTAGTGGTCCCCTTCCGCGGGAAAAAAATGAATTACTTGTAATGTATCTGGTAAAATGACTACCATCACAATCTCATGGCTTTCATATCATTTAGAGACCAACATGCCTCTGCAATTTCCATTGATAGGCAAGAGAATAAACTCAATGCACTAAAGCTAAAGCTTATTGCAGGGTATAAAAATCTATCTAATCTCCATCTAAGCCTCCATAAACAAATTTCCAGACCTCTAATATCAGAAAAAAAAAAAAAAAAAACACATTATTTATATTTTTGGAGATCCTCAACACCACAATTTCATAGGCTGAGCAGAATTTTACAAATGTAATCCACCCAACATTATTCCTCCCATACATGCATAATGTTGTGCTTTCACTTGTATAACACAAGACACACCCATGTGCAACTCATGCCCTGCAACTAATAGTTAATTACTTTACTATGAATAAAAAAAGTAATTACTTTAAGAAGTTACATACAGGTAACAAATGAAGCCACCATAATGGTACATATTTTGCTGGGTACAGAACATGAAAATGGACAGATGGCCATTATGTAAAAAAAAAAAAAAAAGTCTATTTCATTCTGTGAGGAAATTTCAACAATCATGCAGATCAGAAAAGAAAATGTACCACCCATGGTACTCAGTAAGGACAAACCTCTTGGAAGAATTATCAGAGACAATACTTTTTCAGAATCAAAAATATAAAATTGATATGCCATTCTCTCTTTTCCAGAATAAACATAAAAAGTATTTGGGAGGCTTCATGTCAGAATCATAGAATTATAGAATCATCAAGGTTAGAAAAGACCTCCAAGATCATCTACCCCAAACATTCACTTCATCACAACCTTTTTTAAGGAAGCTGGAAAGAGCAATAAGGTCTCCCGTGAGACTCCTCCAGGCTAAACCCAATTCCCTCAGTCACTCCTCATAAGGCTTCTGCTCCAGACCTCTCACCAGTTTCATTGCCCTTCTCTGAACACGGACCAGGGCCTCAATGTCTTTCTTGCAGTGAGGGGCCCAGAAATGAACACAGTAATAAGGAGTGGCCTCACCAGAGCTGAGCACAGAAGGATGATCACTTCCCTGCTCCTGCTGGCAACACTATTTCTGATATAAGCCAAGAAGCAACTGGCCTTCTTGGCTTCCTGGGCACACTGTTGGTTCATGTTTAGCCGAGTGTCCACAGCACCCCAAGGTCCATTTCTTCCACACAGTCTTCGAGTCACTCTGCCCCAAGCCTGAAGTGTTGCCTGGGGTTGCTGTGGACAAAGTGTAGGGCTCGGCACTTGGTCTTGTTCAACTTCATCCCACTGGCCTCAGCCCAGCAATCCAGCCTGTCCAGATCTCTCTATAGGGCCTTCCTACCTCCAGGCAGATTGACACTTCCTCCCAACTTGCTGTCACCTGACAATTTACTGAGAGTGCACTCAATCCCCTCATCCAGGTCATCAATAAAGATACTAAACAGGACAGGCCCCAGTATGGACCCCTGGGGAACACCATTCGTGACCAGTCACCAGTTGGATTTAATTCCCTTCACCACCACTCTCTGGGCACAGCAAAGAGCGTATCTGTCCAAGCCATGGGCTGACAATTTCTCTAGGAGAAAACTGTGGCAGAGAGTGTCAACAGCTTTGCTGAAGCCCAGGTAGACTACATCAACAGCCTTTTCCTTATCCAGCAGGTGGGTCACTCAATCATAGAAGGAGATTTCCACTGGTGAAGTTTACAATTCAATGATTATGGGTAAAAATGGAAGACTTTTTTTAGGGGAATGACAAATGCAGCATAGGACGCAACTCTGCCCTTCCAGCTACAGGCAATAAAACCATTGGAACAGCAGACTTCCCACAGATTATTTTATCAGTGAGCTCCCCTAGCCAAAATATGGGATTAGCTAACAACTGAAACTAACAGGGGGCTGAAAAAAAATACCTCTAAATTGCATAATTGTTTATTTAAAAAGCCATTATTTCTGTTTGTTTAAAAGCTACAAATGCACCGATATCTTGCTTGTGAATCAATTTCGCCCCTCTGTAGGAGATTTTAAAGAAACAGAATAAACATTAAAATAAATTCAGAGTCATTAAGTATATCAATAAATAGCAGCTTGCTATAGAGTTAATCTTCATAGAAAAAAAGAAATAGTCTGTTCTTGAACATAAAAGGCCCTATTTATTATGGCAAATTGTGTGGAAAAAAACAGACAGGGGAGTCTTCACAGCATCTGCATTGAGTAAAAAGAACAACCTGTGAGAAAGTAAGGGTTTGTGAAAGTAATCGTACATATGCTCTAGCCACAGAAATTTTTCATTTGGAGTTCACTTTTTCCTTCAGAACAAATTCAATCAAACTTGATACACAAGTGTCACTGCTCCTTTGCTGTATGTCAGCAGAATTGCAGTTCACAGAATTTAAGAGGATAACATTCATTTTTAATGATGCCTGACAAAATTATTAACACAGAGCAGTACCAAAAATGTGTGTGATTTAGTTCTGGCACTCCAAATATGCAAATATTGTTCTTAATGGTTAAAAAAAAGTGATGAATGCTTGAAATTACTGTATATACACTCTTTCATATAACACATACTGTATATCATGTGGCCGACTGCACAGTTAGGCAGGCAGCAGGAGAGGAGCAATAACAGTAGATGGGAAGAATACACAACCAGACATAATTTTGTGATCTGAAATGACAGGTACATGTTGGTAATCGATCAGAAGACCCCCATGTAGCTGGCAATATAAAATCTATTATGTATATGTCTTGTTAATTTGAGCATAAATGCTCACTGATACTACAACTGGAAAAACAAGAAACTGTAGGGAGCAGAAATAAATGTATGGGGTTTCCCACCAAGCATGCAGACAGACCAAAACCCTTGTGGCAGCGATGATGCCCATCTTGCCCCATAGTGAGCCAAGTCCAGTCCAGTAATGCTGCAGGAAATGGTTCACTCTCTGGAGATGAGGGGCTATTTTAAATTGTGTAATATTTCATGCAAAGAGAAAAACATGTATTAGTTTTGGCATACACAGAATCTCATTTCATAATGTATTATTATGCATACTCTTCATTTTTTTTGAAACAAAGGTGAATGATCATCTGAGAACTTCAAGATGGTAAGACAAAGTAGTCATAAGGATGACTTAATTCAACATCCCTGATAAGATACTGTGAAGCATTTATCAAAGAAAAATAATTCTAATGCTCAGTAAGTTTTATCACAGGAATCTTTTCCAGAAAAACAATATGGTACTTCCTCTCTGATCTAACATTGCTCTTTATTCTACATCATTAAATACTACTGCTGATCCACCATCACTGATGATTACAAACAATTTCTTAGGATTCATTCTGTTTACAAGATCCCAGACAGTGTACATTCCCATTTTCCCAAGGAATGTTTTCCCACACAGCAGATGTCAGAATGACCTAATACTTTTCTCTTAAAAATTTGCTCTAGGCTCCTTTTCCTTCAGCTAATAAGATGCAAGTTGGTTTGAATGCAATTAGACCAGCATTAATATCTTTGCTGCTTTTTTTTTCCATGTGAAGTGTCATGCATCCGTATGTCAGAAGAAATTCTGCACAGATACGGTGACTAAAGACTACTATGACCACTATGAAAAAAAGTTTACATTTTATTTAGTAGAAGGGCATCATATTAGTTGGTCAGACAATTTTAATTGCATTTTGCAACCTTATTTCAGACTCTTTGCACCTGGTGGCTTTTGCAAGATCTTAGCTGAGGGTGTTTCCTAAAGTGACAACTACCACATACATGTAATGAAAATGTTAAAACTGTCATTCAAAAAATGTTCTTGCTTCTTAATGAACAATCTCACCTTGAGTACCTGAACAGCTCTCCTGACATTCCGCTATCTGGATTTATATCACAATTCAGAAGCGCTTGCAATGTAACTTAATAGACAAACTAAATTAGACAGTTTGTTTAGACAAAAACTTTGACTTTGAAAGTAAATATTCATTAATATTGATGCCTGGTAGCTCATGAGGCTTCTTTCCTTGAAGCACATAAAACATGTATTCAAGCTTCTTGACATCAACGAAGAGATCAACATTTTAAAAAGTTCTCAAAAAACAGCCCAAAAGGTTGCACAGTTCATCTTTTTAAAAACAACAAGCTAACATGGATCAGAAATTAAAAGGTCATGAACCAAGACTTCACTGCAAAATGATAAGGACAAAAACTTATTTTCTGTCACATGTTCTACACTCTTCTGCATACAGTCAAACAAGGCATTACACAAAGTAAGAGCTAGAAGACAGTATGTTTGAATTCATCAGAGACAACAAAATGTCTGGAAGCTCAATGCTTTCTATGACCTTAGCCATCAAGGAACTGATGAAGTACTTGTAACAATTTGGTTGACAGAAATTTGAGCATGAATCAACAGTGTGCTCAGGAAGCCAGAAAGGTTAACCATATCCTGGGGTGCATCATGCACAGAACTGCCAGCTGTTTGAGGAAAGTGATTCTCCTGCTCCACACTGCACTGGTATGGCCTCACCTTGAGTACTACATGCAGTTTTAGGTACAAAAAGACAAAAAAGTACATAAAGCTATTAGACAGTGTCCAAAGGAGGGCAACAAAGATGGTGAAGTGTCTAGAGTGGAAGAAGCATGAGGGGTGGCTGTGGTCCCTGGGTTTCCTCAGCACAGAGCAGAGAAGGCTGAGGGCAGGCCTCAGGGCAGCTGCAGCTCCTAATGAGAGGGGCAGAGGCACAATGCTGAGAACTGATCTCTGGTGTCAGCGACAGGGCCCAAGGGAATGGCATGGAGCTGTGTCAGGGGAGCGGCAGGGTGGATATCAGGAAAAGGTTCTTCATCAAGAAGGCGGACACAGGAACAGGCTCCCCAGGGAAGTGGTCATGGCACTGAGCTTGTCAGTGTTCAAGAAATGTTTGGACACTGCTCTCAAGGCATACAAGTCTGATTTTTGAATGTTCCTGTGTGGGATCAGGAGTGGGACTCAATGCTCCTTATGAGTTCTTTCTAGCTTGGAATGTTCTATGATTCTATCAATTTTGCTGCACAGCCTGATCTGGCCAGCACATTACCAAAGAATTGTCTTCTGAATATACCAGCAGCCCTTGTGAGAACAGAAAGGCATATGGAAGATTCAAACTTTTCTCATATTTGAAAATGATAAGCCGCATAAAGTATACTGGTAGTGGCTCTGCACTTTCTGTATTCATGGACAAGAAATTCTCACCTATGTACTTGATGAGACAATTTAAGCTAATCTAAGTAGTGTAATTCTGCAAAACGATGAGCAGAAAAACTGTTATCTAGATAACATACTTCCTTTTCCCCGTTTAAATGACTGGATGATAGATGTACGTCTGAACTTGTGAAATGAGGTCTTCCCACATTAGCTAAAACAGCTTCATAAAATTCTGCGTAAGTCTCTTGGGTTGAAGACTCCTTAGGAGAAATCATGCTGGAACCTGGTCTCTGACCACGCAAAGGAAACTTAGTAATTTCTAGCTCTGAAGTCCTTCACCAAGACAGTCCACAACTGTGTTTTATGGTAATTAGGCTATGACTTAAGATCCCATTCAACATGACTGTTGAATGCAGAGATTGTTAAACTGGTTAGCTCATCTATCTTACCAGTCAATGAGCTGCAGTCATTGTTTATTACCAGAACACAGACACTAGACAATGGGCTGAAGAGCAAGTATAGCAATTTAGAAGGTTTTTTCAAGCTTATCACTTTATAGGTACACTTTCTTGGCTGTATCTACCCCTTTTCTTGCCTAATAATCAATTCTGCTTGGCATTTGCCACACTACCTGCTGTAGGCAGTCTTCTTTAAAATTGATTAAAGGTCTTGCAAACACACAATGGAAGTCTCAGACCCAACAGTAACAAAATTTCTGTATCACTCTCGTTAAATCAAACTCAAATTTTTCCTACTTTTTGGCCCCATAGAATCCTCCTGGTTGTCATGTATAAGGCATCCTTGAAGTTTACTGCTATTGCTGTATCTCAGAAATAGCATTTAACACTATTAAGCTGCTCTTCTAAGTAGAGTTGTTCCTTCGCTTTTGAATGTTTCAAACATATTGCGAAAAGCCTGAGGCTTCACTGTATTCAGCAGATGTTTTCAATGAGATGGAAAAAATTACCTTGCTCTTGGCTTCAGTGCTATTCAGAATACACCTTAAGCAACCTCACTGAAATCAACAGAAATGCTCCAGCATGCATTGGAAACCATCAATACTTCTATGTATCTAATGTCTCAGCATTCCTGTTATGTATAGTTATAGTAATCCTGAATTAAGAGATTCAGTAAAAGAGAACACTACTTGAAGCTGTTCCTACAAAGCACCAGCAACCTGAGAATACCACACTGGATTGATTGCAAGTCAGTTGGAAATTTTAAAAATGTGAATTATCATGCATACTCTCTGGAAACTGCTGCACTTCTTGGTTTGGCTGGTTCATAAGCAGTCCATAAATACAATCTCATGACTGATAAGCCATCTGCAGGATTTTAAGCAAAGGTGAGTCCTTCTCCTTCCCCAACATCAAATACATACATCCTCCATTCACAGCCAAAAGTGGCAAGGGCTGGGATCAAAAAGCACACACAGCTTAGTGCTGTGAAGTTCCCATCCCTGGCATGGAATGATGCTTCAAAGGCTAAGAGTCCAAATGAGCCAAGAAATTTCTATAGGTTCACAGCTTCTGGAGCAAGAAATACTGCATGCAGTTCAGTAACAGAAAGAGAACGTAGTGATTTTTCATTTGTTAACAGCAAGCACTTTATATAAGCCTTGAGGAAAAAAAACTAGCCAGACACCAGTTTGTTTTTACTGTGGCTATATGTTTTTCCCCTTAATTCTATTTTGTTCTAATCCCCATATTTTTACTTTCTGTAATCTCATCTCTTTCTGCTCAGGAATGGGAGGGAAGGAAGGGGGGGGGGGGGGGGGAGGGTTGTTGATGTTGTTTGATTTTATTGTTGTTAGGAAAAAATGAATTTTCAGATTCAAGTGCTTATCTGCTATATAGAGACTAAGGTCAAACAAGCAACTCCTGCCTACCTCGTTTTCTTCTTTCACTCAGAATACATTGAAAACAAATGTAGTGTCACTGAACTTTGCAGTAAAATCCTCAACATCTGCAGAAAAATCAAGACTGAGCACTTTTCCTCTCTTTCAACCAGTTGACAAAGGAAACAAAAGAAAATGCCCCAGAGGAAAAGTTTGCTAACGTCAACAAGGGTAAAGGGATCATTAGCGTTTGAGATGATAGGTTACCACATGGGAGGGAGCAGTGATCCGGTGAAACATTTTTACATCAGGGAATCATTTCAGTCCCTCTGAAGACACCCTACTGTAACATCAATATACGTACATTTGTATTAGAGATGCATTTTATTTATTTTACCCTGGAGACTGAAAACTGAGAAACTGAGAAAATGTTCAAATTAATCTGAATAATAGTGACAAAAAAGTGACAGCATAAAATTTACAAATTAAGCCCCTTTGCCTTCAGGAATTTCAGTTGATTTATTTGTAAACATAATCAAGCTCTCAGTGACTGTGTGATGAGTGTTACAGAATAATTATGTGCAGGTAATTCAGGATTTTGGAGTCTTCGAAAATTGACATATTCAGCTAACACAGTAAACAGAGAGGAACTAAGAGAAGACTGAACTATTTGCTACTTATCAGTATCCCCATCGTGAGTGAAACATTTTGCTTGCAAGGAGGAGATTGTTAGAACAAAAAATAATTATAACTACAGTGAGTGTAAAGGAACAAAATGTACTGAATCATACATAGCTCTCTGTGAAAGATAATGACAGTAGCATCTGAATCTCTAAACTACATAGTTTTACTATGAACAGACTTACAATGACAGATAATGACAGGAATTATCCAAGAAAAACTCAAAGTAATAATGAAATTTATCTTCTTGGCTGCTGTACAAAAAAATTAAAAATAAAGATAACTCCGAGACATTTGTGGAGTTCAGTATTCTCACACTAGCATCTCAATGAAAGCAAAATAGTTAAGTAATCCAGCTGTGAGTAGGCGTAAAGATTTACCACAGCTCAAGCAACAATGACAATCCAGTAAACTGCAAGGATTCAGTTTCTTGTGACCTTATAGCATAATAATGCAAAGCATTTAGATCAAGCTATATGCAATGAAACTTTTGTGTAATGCCTGAGATTACTGATGAAGGTTCTAATATTGGACAGCAAGATTACGACAAAGCAATATAAATATGTAAAAATGGTAAACATACCAGTTGTTTCTAGTCGAAAACAAGAACTTTCCATTTAAAAGGCTTTTTATAAACCTCCATTCAGTCTTGCATACATCTTTGCATACACCTCAAAGACACACCGTGACAGCCAACATCAGGTACTTGAGCACCACAACACATTGTAAACTTGTGGCACCTAACCTAAGCCCACACTCATCTGGAGTTATGTTCATTAAATATCTTGGCACATCACCATTCAAATTACTCAGTCCTTTCATTCACTCACAGGCTGAACCCAGTCCAGGGTGGAATGATGACTTTCTCATATCTGAATCTGCCAGCATGTTCTCATGCTCCAGCTAGGTCAGTGAAACTACTGCATACCAACTTTAAGCACAGAAACTTTGGCACAGGCTTCAAACAGAGGTCTAGCTGCACTGTCAGGCATGGGTGGATGCTCCATCGTAAGGAGCCGACTGAAACATTCAGCCATAAGCAAGGGAACATGAGAGAGATACAGTGACAGAGACCACACCATTTTCAGAGGTTACAAGGCAAACTTACCTCAGATACATAACCACAGACAGAACTGATCCCACTGGCAGTTTCAGAAGAAATTCATTACTTGCAGACCACTTCACACTCAGAAATCAAGAAAAATGAGGAAGAAAATGTAGAAACATTCAAAATACTACAAATACAGATGCACAAGTTTTGTGTGAATGAAGAACGAGATGTGTTCATGCAACAAAAAATTACATTCACGTGCTTTTTTATTTAACTAACAAAATATAATGCAGTTGGTAAATTAATTGAGATACTAATAAGAACTCAGTGAATATATAAAGAAATCAGCTGGGAAGCTAATAAACTATATCTAACACAGCAGTAACACAGAGTGAAAGTATCGCTTCTGTCAGGGGAATAAAGGGAACCAGAGCCAACTGTACCTCTTCAGCATGGTTGAAGTTCCCACCTGCTGGGATAAGGAGCTGTATCTCCCAAATTATCAATCTAAGAGAACTACTAATGATCACACACTGAGAGCAGGCAACCAAGTGAGAAATCTATTCCCACAAGTATGAAAAGGGTAATTCATAATCTAAGTCCCTTCTCCCCATGTGTTCAAAATAGTTTTGAAATAGTCATATTTTGTCACTTACAACATAATTCTTCCCAACATTCTTCATCAGGCCTTCTGTCAGCACTGACATGAAATTCTTACATAAACAAGTACTACTCAACTACCTAGAACAGGAAATTGGAAAAACAACTCAGTGATGGAACTGCTCCAGAGACCCTTTCTTCATATTCTGCATTTACCTAGCTGAGGAACACCAGAGCTGCTTCAGTTAATCTGTTTGGGTCTCACACCCATGTAGGCATACATACAGATCATCTGACTTCCATAGGCAATATTCCTGCTACATTCAAGAATTAAAAGTCTTGGTTATTTGTTTTGATACCTAATTGCAAGAGAGAGATTGGCTTACAAAACTACACCAAAGAGAACAGCCTAATAACTATACAACAAGCTAGTGGCTCGAAAGGACTAGCATTAAAATAATCAAATAAAGGAAGATTGAAAATGGAAAAAAGAGCCAAAGAAGAGAGCTTCAAGACAGAGTTGTAAAAGAGGAGAAGACAGAAGACAGGGACAAAAATGATGGAATGAGTAAAAAGCTTGGACAAAGATACTACTAGTTGTCATCAACTTTACCAGCCTCTATAGGATAAATTTACTCTCTACCATGGTAGTAAACAAGTTTTACTTAAAAAAGTAATATTGAATATTGCTGATTGAGCAACATAATTTTACTTACAGAAAGTAAGATTTGCATTAGAATACATATTTTTATTAGTAAATATTGTTCACTGTCACTGTTAAAGAAAAGCTGGAAATTTAAATCTTATGCTTCCAAAATACAGCTGTCAGGGAAAAAATTCAATTACTTCAGTATACTTTGCCACTTTTCATAAATTGAACAGATAGCATTATTAAAATCCTAGCAAAATGAAGTATTTATACGTTCATTAGATGACACTGAATATACTAAAAATACATTAATATTGCAGATAAAGCTGCGGGATTCTAAATAACCTAAAAGTGCAGAGGTTATGGACATACATTCAAGAATTAGCACATATTAAAAAAAAATAATGCCCAATGAAACAAAAGCGTACAAGAAATGTGAGAAAACGTCTATAAACAGCAATCGAATCTCCAGCGTAACTTCCAAGTCACTTGATGCACTCTGAGTCTGAATTCTGTACAAATGACTTCAAGGTAGGCAGTCTACCAGACAGCTGAGAGGCAGAAGTCTGTCGGTTTTGCTACACTTACTTTTCTTTAAATATGTATGTAGAATTAATAGTATGATATGCAATAAGGAACAACAAAATTTCATTACAAATAATCCCCACAGAAATCTTACACTTATTCTTAGAGGTGATGTTCCCAGAAAACAAACAAAAGGTCAGCCAAATGTGCCTAGCATGCATGTGTCAGTGGTTTTAAATATTGTTCCAGACTAGCTTATTTGATACCTGAGAAACATTTTATGTGCTGTTCTCTTCACCATCTTGAATTATTAGCCTACAGAGGAGTCACTGAGGAATTGCATGATTTGTAATTTCTGGTCTTTCCATTGTCTCTCTTCTAGCTACAGCAACATCTTAACTCAGTAGAGTGGTATCTGCTAGCGTTCCAATTTACTTGAAAAATATGCAAATTCCTGTCACCTTCAAAATGTGACAAAATGGGTTAGGTATAAAAAGAGATAGATAACACATAGAAAATTAAGCTTTCACTCCAAACTATTATATATCCATTCCTGTATGTGCTGATTTATTCAGACATACACCATTTCTCTATCTGCAATTTTTATTAGTACAATCTGCATTTTTGCAAGGTTTAACTCCTTTAAGCACCTTGACTGCTCTGAGTTTATTTTACTCATTCAGTGTAACATCCCATTTTTGGAAAGTTCTCACTTTGACATCCACATGGCAAGTGATTCAAAGAGGGTTGAATATTACTGCAAAATCAGTGGGTTTCCACATTTTAAAGAATTGCTTGTCTTTTTTTTTTTTTTTTTTTCTTTTTGATGGAACCATTACTCAAATCCTACCCAGTGTTTCATCAACATATGCCTATTATGGAATCAGTTACAACTGATGCAATCTCTCAATTACAGGATCTGAAACTATTTCTTCCCGAAAAACCAAAACAGTCTAGAGAAGAATTCCAGCACACAGGTCCACACCAGAAGAAACCAGTTTAATCTTGAATAGCCACAGCTGTGCTCTCCCCACTGCCTCCTGATGGCTTCAGCTTCCTGTCTTCAGCTAGCACCAGCTCCAGTATTATCATAGGGCTGGCTAAGGGTTCAAGGCCACAGACTGAACACTTTTTTTTTTTCTTTTCTTTTCTTTTGCAAGAGTGCTTTCATCTGTGTAACTCAGTGAACTTTCAAAGCAATCTACAATTACATAGGCACAACAAATGCAAGGGAAAAGATGGATGCACACACCCAGGGATGGAACCTGAGAGCCTGCAGTGCAGGCTTAGATCACAGAACCATTGGTTGGAAAAGGAGTTCGGAATCATCAAGTCCAGTGATAGTGTTGTTTTCTGGGAACCAAGAGCTGGCTTTGACTACTTCTTAAGCTGACAAGACTCACTAATATTTCAGTTTCTTAATGTCTGGGCTATTCAAGACAAACTTCTGTCTACTAAAAGAATCTGAAATTCTGAAAATAGCTTATCTATGCTAAATTGATTTCTTTTTTTTTAAGCATAACAACTCCTTTATATATAATAGCTCCATGCTGTATTAAAAAATCCATTTTTGGCCACCTTCAGGCAGGAGAGACAAAGAGACAAATCCCCATTAGCAAAATGTGGCAGTTGCAGAAATGTCTAGATTCAATAGATTTCTCCATTTAGAGGGTGTGATGATCTACACTGATTTCTATTAAACAGTTTCCTCTAGTACATTATTGGAAAGAATAAGATTTTTTAATATCTTTTTGATAACAGTATAGCATATAAAGAGAGGCTTATGTAAGCATTCAGGCTATTATCTTCAAATTTTGAAACTCTGCCTTAAGGTTCAAGATGAAAACAGATCCGTCTGGTGGCATCTCAATCCATGGCAGGAACCAAAACAAGATGATCTGCAAGGTCCAACCCAAACCATTCTGTGATTCTATGAAGACATACCACTGAGTGGATTCTCTTGGTCCCTCCTACATTTAAATGGTTTAGGACTGACACTACAGATGAGAATATTCTTAAGGACTGTCAAAGGAGAGAGGGAATTAAGATTTAGATTTAGTCTAACATCAAGAAGAAAACAAGCACAGAGAGAAAAGTGCTTTGATAGCACAATGATTTTATTATTCTAATTACTTATTTACATTGTATTGTTATCTTTACTGTTTTCTTTTACCATGACAACTCCAGGTATAGTGGAAAAAACACAAAATGGTTCCCTAATTTACTTATACTTGCTTGCCTATCATACTATAGCAATGGAAATGGACACCTACCATAGCAGTGACAGGGTAAGTGTGTCCATTTAAAAAAAAGAAAATCATCGCTAGAGATTACAGTTTTTATAAATACAGCTTCAAAATTAAATGAGTCTATTATATTTCAGCTTTATCTTAGGAGAAATATGATTTATGTGGCTAGAGGAAATGTATTCCTGTGAATATCTAATGCAAAAGATTACAGTAAAATAATGTCTGAATGCTTGCAAAGAAGTGGATGCACCCTACTGTGCTGAAGAAAGAAGAAAATAATTGCTCGCTTTCCAGTGGAAAGACTTGGCAGTCAGCCATATGGTACAGGCTGGGTTCTGTCCCCAAAGACACATTCATGCTAGCAACATATTGAGAGGTTGTTTAGAATCTTATGATTACGAAGAATGATCTTTCAATTTATGCTATCACCTAGTCAATGCTAGTCATAACCATACTGACATAATGTGATCCAAAGAAAACACAGCACAACAAATACTCAAGAAGAATCATTTTAATGACAGAACTCTGTGTTCTTCTACACAGCATCTTTTGTAATTCTCAAAACAAGCAAAAAAAACCAAACTGATTAAATGCTTCAGTTTCATTTTAACATATTGTCAATCACTACAGTTATTTCTTGTTCATTGTCTCATTTAATAAGTGTATCCTTTAATTTGACATACAAAAGGATTTCCTGTTACCTTAAAACAAGTACATATTTCTTTTAGAAACTTTTGGCTTTCCATTTAATTTAATGGCTAATATTAATTCAAATGATACTTATTACTTGAATTGCACATAGAACTGGCTATGTTCTGGAAATTATGTTGTTGCTGAACACCAAAAAAATCCAGTGTAGTGCACTACTTGATCAATCTACCAACTGTTGGAAATAAAAATCCATGAGAAGATGAAAAATAACAATATTCTGCATTCATTAGAATGTATGAGATGTTAACTGAAAGGGGTGATGCTCTGAAAAACAACAGTCAACAATATACCATATACAGGCCATTTTCCCTTTTCCTAGCCTAAGCGCATCTACTGCCTCATTTTTTGTCCATTTCTATCCTATGTAACCCCAAAGGGCTCAAGGTTCATTACATCAGGGAGTCTTTAAAGACACCATTTGATAAAACCACTTGGATATTCTTATCTTTACTGGGAATGTAGCCAAGTATGTTTACAAAAAGCCTGACTGAGATAAGCGTGTAAGTTGTTTTTTAAGCTTCACTACTGACAAAGTAGCTCAGTTTATGTATTATGCCACAGTGCCTTTGAAGCAAGAGTTTCATCTTCAGAGCAGTAATTTTTCTAGTAAATGTTAAACCTAGTAGCAGAATGTTTAGAAGATTCTGAATCAGGTAAGGATTTACAAACACGATAGGAGAGCTCTTCAGGCATAGATTCAGTATGTCAGCCAGGAGTAAACACTTAGGCAATGTCCATTTCTTGAATTCAGCTATTCTTCTTATACAGTATCTTGCTGACCAAAACTACAGACTTCACCTTCAGATGTGTTTTGAACCAAAACAATATCTCTGTACCAACAACTTGAAGAAAAGCATCATTGTTCAATGTGCATTCTCCCACGGTATTTCAACTTACCTAAAGGAGTTTGAGATCGCTTTTCTCTGGAAAAATAAATTCTGGTCTTGGACAAGCCCAGTCTTTTGTAGTAGAATTTATGAAATAGACTGGAACAATGTGATTTATTCCAGCCTATACAGAGCCAGTATTTAGAAATGAACATATATTTTGTGCAACCACTAAAAGGAAAATTTGACAAGATTAAAGATGTCAAATGAAAGAACATTATGAAATACGATCTCTCTTGTGAATAATCAGAGGTATTTTCAAGGCAGAGGTAAGGTTGAGATATGACAAGAGGATTACTGGGGAGTCAGAACTGAAATTCAGTGCTATTCTCCAGATTCTACATCTGTTTCCTCAAGGAAACACATGAGTTACCCAAGTCAGTTCTCACTGATTCCTCTTCCAAGTTTGGATTCAGGACATGATCTAAAATATTTTCAAACAGCAAAGTGACATCTGATGAAAAGAAAAAAAAAAAAAAAAAAAAGGAAAGGAAAGGGAAAAAAGTTCTGAAGAGCCCTAGTAAAAATGAAGAGAATTCTGCTCTCTCTTTTTACTGGATTATCCTTACTACAGAATCACAGAACATCTTGGGCTGGAAGGGACCTTAAAGATCATCCAGTTCCAACATCCTTGTTAAAGGCAGGGCTGCCACCCACCAGATCAGGCTGCCCAGGGCCCCATCTAACCCAGCCTTGAATGCCTCCAGGGATGGGGCAACCCACAGTTTCTCAGGGCAACCTGTTCCAGTGTCTCACCATCCTCCGAGTAAAAAAATTCAGCCAAACATCTAACCTAAATCTCCCCACTTTTACTTTAAAACCATTTCCCCTCCTCCTAACACTATCAAACCACATAAAAAGTCAGTCTCCCTCCTGCTTACAAGTTCCTCTCAAGTACCTTAAGGCTACAATGAGGTCTCCCTGAAGCCTTCTCCAAGCTAAACAAGCCCAGCTCCCTCAGCCTTTCTTCAGAAGGGAGGTGCTCCAGCCCTCTGATCATCTTCACAGCTCTACTCTGGACCCACTACAACAGCTCCACATCTTTCTTGTTCTGGGAACCCCAGGCGTGGACACAGTATTCCAGATGGGACCTCATGAGGACAGAGTAGAAGCAATCACCTCCCTTTCCCTGCTGCCCACCTATCTTGTGATACAGCCCAGGATACAGATGGCCTTCTGGGCTGCCCCTCGGCTGCTTAAGGAAATGCGTGTCCTTGTCACTTAATGAAGCACCATTTTTTCTTAACCCTTTGAGAATTACAGATGAAGCCTAGAGGGCAGGAACACAAGAATGACAAGAGCCCTAATTTAATTTTTTTCCAAGAGGTGAAAGAAGAGGCAGAACTCACCAGAGTATTGTTAAATAAAGCTTGCCATCAAGTCAGAAAGCCCTGATTGCCTGATGATACACTATATATCATGCTAGATTATATGCTGCCATTTTCACTGTACTTGGTGTATACAGTTGGCTAGTACAGTAGGTTCCACAAACATTCATATATATCAGACATTTACTGTCACTTCTGACTACTCACAAGTAAAGCATTTTGAGTAAAAGAAATACGTTGGCACAAGGAAGGATAACAGTTATTGTTCTGTAAAAACATTTTTGGCCAGAGAACATTAGGAATAGGCAATCTGGTAATAGTACATGCTTGTAAATATAAGCTTGCATTTGTAGAACTAAATTTTGCCTAAGAAAAGTAACTGGCAATAGGGATAATGCAGATTGTTCTTAAGGCACATTTATATTTATATGATATACCATGAAATACATACATGATGATAAGTCTACAAGTGTTCGAATGACAAAACTTCCAATACAAGGCAAAGAGCACATTCCTGTTGTTTAAAAACTTAAGACGAAGAAAACCCACTGATCTCCTGCTCTAAACAGAATTCCCTGTGCAGCTCGTGGCAATTTTGATTCAGAAAACATGGGTCACTGTGTAGTTATTAACTTTAAAATTTGTTTTAATGGATCTCCACAAATGTTCTACACTAAATCTAAACTCACTGCCCACGAAGCTCCCAAAAACCGTTGTTGTGGACAAACTGCAGGACCCAGCACTTGGCTTTGTTCAACTTCATCCCACTGGCCTCAGCCCAGCAATCCAGCCTGTCCAGACCTCTCTACGGGGCCATCCTACCCCCAGGCAGATCGACGCTTCCTCCCAACTTGCTATCACCTGCAAATTTACTGAGAGTGCACTCAATCCCTTTGTCCAGGTTATCAATAAGGATATTAAAAAGGACTGGCCCCAGTACCACCTCTATTACTTGACATACTCCTAGCGCACTGAACGAAGGCACTTCTACTTGTACACAACTAACCCACTTGATCTGAGTTTGTACAACTGCAACAATAACTTGTTGCTTCTTTCCTTCATCAGTCACCAAAACCTAACACCACTGTTAAACCAGTTAGTGTAACGCTTTCAAAAAAACACACACACATTTCTCCTCCCACAGCTACAATTGTTTGTCTTACTAATTTCCTAGTCCTTATTCCTGATCAATGGAATCATCTCCTCTTTCATTTGCCACACTAAGTAAATGACAAATCAAATGAAACTATAGCATTTTGAAGTGAGGATCAACAAACTTTCTTAGCTGAAAAATCAAATAAGCACACAAAACATTCAATTTTTTGCATTAAAAACATAAGCATTGTTCAGTGTTGGTGATCTCAGTGAAATAAAGATAAAAGTGCTCTTTTCTTCTGCAAGTCAGAGACTACTCACGGTCTTCACTTAGGGATACCTTTGCATACAGCAGTTTGGAGAAGAGAATGAAGTAATTTTGCTCAGTACTGCGGCCAAGCAACATGAGTCTGGGTAAGGTGTTTTCTTTAAAGGATGTGTTAGTGTTACAACTGAAAAGTCCTCTGGCAGCCTATCTAAAAAGTTCCATAAACAATGTTATGAATAACAATTTCTTTTTCAGTATATTTTAACGTGTTACTAAGTCAACCTGACTAGTAATTCTAACAGATATTATAGAAATCCCATGGAGAGGCAGCAGAAGCATGATAAAGGAAGCTTGGCCCTACTCTGGTACAAGTCCATCTACTTGACTTGACTGTCTATGACAGTGGCTAGCAACAGCTCTTTACAAAACCAGTATGAAGATAATATGCTACATGAAAAGGAGAAAGTGCACAAACTATAGATGCATGAGGTAAGCTTACTCTGGAATGTCCTGAGAGCAATCAAAGACTTATGAATCTTCTCAGCTGGAAGCTGCATCAGGATCATAGTATGCAACAGCTCTTGATGAAATATTTCTGCCTTGGAATGTGTCTAATCACTTTTTGAACGCACTTACATTTTTAACATCTGAAATATCTTACGCTAATGAATTCACAATTTAGGCATGCGTTGTGTGAAAATGGATGTCCTGTTGCTTCAAATCTCTAGCCAAGTCGTTTCACTGGGTACTGTTTTGGTATTTTGTCATGAAGAAAGTAAATAGTCAACTCTAAATTGTCTTCTTCATGACAGAAATAATTATAAAACATCAGCTACTTTTCAAGTGTTTTGTGGATTGAAAAATCTCCCTCTTTGGCAGCTGTGTCAAAAAGTTTTAAGTGTAAAGATAATGAGTAAGGCAGACTTTATAAAGACCTAATAGTGTTATCAGAAGCATGGGTTAATTCTGTGACTGAACTGACTTAGGTACACTACCTAGCGCAAAGAATTCAGACCTTTTTAACCTTTCATACACCTAAACAAAAAGCCTCCTTACAAGAGAGCAACAAAATCTTCAGACATTAGAAGTGCATCCTCAGATATCATACATTCAGGTCAATAGACCTAAACATCTTCATGGAATTTATGAAGAACAGAAACTCAACACTGCTATTGAAAAAATGTTACTCTCAAAACAACTATTTTTCAGCTTTTCAGCCTCATACTCAAAGACAGTAAGTCTTTCAAATAAAATTCAATTGGCACCAGTTTCATAATCCATTATACATTTCTCAAAATCTGCTTTCTACTGAGCTTTAAATATTCAACAGGAAAAAAAAATATCATCTCTTGCAGACACAGAGATTACATTCTGTAGTCTCCTTCTGCTCCATAATGGATAATCACTCATTTCACTCAAATTATCTAACTGATTAAAATAATTAAACGTAATTAAACTCAGTGTGCTGTTATCCAAGCACATTCTCTACCAGCAAAGTCAAGCGAAGTGGTTCTTACCATCCTCACATAGTGCTAGTCAAACAGTTCATTGTCCCGTTTGGGTGCAATGGTAGAATTGTTAGCTCATCGCATACTGGATCAACAAATAGATATAAATTAAAAAATTTCTTCCTTTCTTGCCTTTCTTGACTTTAAAAAATACAGATTACAGACTTCTATCCTTCTGAGCATCTCTGCTCTCTGTCTGTTCAGAAGGTGATGTTACCTACACAGAGTGTTTGAAATTCAAACTAATTACAGATTTCCAAAATGACTTAATGATGTTTCCCACTTGGCTCTATTTGGCTGAACTATGTATCTGTTGCTAAGCACTAATAGGGCTGATTTTTCTAATATGTTCCCAGCAACTCTTCTTGAGTTGCACTAGCTAATTCAAGCTAGGCCTAAGATAACAGAGAAGCTACTAATCTAATAGTTTATTAGTTCCTGGTAAACTGTTTGGACAGTTGGCATGGTTCGGACCCTGTCAACTTGCCCTCTCCCCAAAAAAGGCATACGCTCAGTTCAAAGGATTAGCACATGCCCAGGGTTATTCTAGGAGATAGTATGGATGTAGCATCCTATTTGAAAGAGAAAGGCAGTTTAGCCTTGTTCTTATATCTTGTACCAAGCAACTTGGTCTCTGAGAAATAGATCAACCAAAACTGATTTTATCCACCGCTTTATTTATCAATTAGTCAGCTTTATGAGATTCTTTTGAAACTCTACAGATACAGTTTTAATTTTCTCTGAGACCCGATCGTCCTCATATGCATCAATTTTTCCCTAGGAGCTTAAGGAAATACAAATCCCTCTCAGACTACTGATGACCTCTTGCACTATGAAAATGGTCTAAGTATTCATTTATTTTATTTCCTAGTTTTTAGCAATATAGTAATCTCCAGGAAAAGTTTTTCTTTAATGCTTCTGTCTTTAACTGTCATTGAAGAAAGGTCAACCCAAAACTTAGTGGCATTTTTCTTCTAAAACTTGGGTACGAACTTTGAAGGAAGGAACATTCATCCATATGCCTAGTAATCTCTTCAAAGTACTTGAGTGATATTTGTGACATAAGTCCTCCTTGAACAAAAGTCTATGGCAGCTATGAACAGAAGTTCATTTATGTGCAACATGTCTTCTCCCTGTAACATATGTAACCAAGTATCATCACCTGAAGCAACCACTTTGGGGAAAGTATAGCAGCAAATCAATTGGAATAAAATCATGCTTCAGCCTTCCCTTTTGCTGTATGAAGCAGGAATGCAATTTAACATGCATTCATAAAATACTGGGAGGAAAAAAAAAGAACAGTAGAAAAAAAAGTATTTTGCTATAGTCTAATTTAAAGTTAGTTGCCAGGATTTATTTCACTATAGAAATTTTATATTGTTTGTATAGTGTATAGTACAATGTTGCCTCTTCAATACACTTGATCCACCAATGACCACTTAGACAAATAAGTTAATATCTATGGCTCATCATGAAAAATACTCTTAAGCATGTGGACTAAATCTGACAGACAAGATAAGTAGTCTAAGGCTCCATCTAATTATAGATACTTGGAAGGATAAAGTACCTGAATTACCATCATAATTAGCTAAATCACTATAGGATGACAAATGGAAAGCTCATATTTTGGATATACTAATGCCTGGTGCTTTACTCTTCTGTCTTTACAATGAGTTCAAAGTCTTAAGGCAACAGAGAAGTTTTAGAGGTAAACCTGATGCTGAAAATTTTCACTAACAGCCAATATGAGGTTAAGATGAATACCTTTATTCACTTCCACCCACAGAAACATAAAATCATCAGTTTTCAGAGTATAGCATAATCATTATATCAACTAGCTATCTCCAAAGAAAAAAGATGAGTTTTCACTCATCCTCAGACTTTTCTGTACTTTCTAGAAGATTAAGGAGATGGCAGATTTTTAATAGATAAAATATATACGGACAGGGTATCAAGAACATTGCTGAATTGAGGTTTTACTACTGCTGTACAAAACTTCCAAGAAGGAATGTTACTCATCCTTCCTCTATGCACACACAGGACAACAGACTATCAAAGTGCATGATGACATGCTCATGCTGTCTGCTTACCAGAGATGCCAATCTCACTTAATGGAAAGAACAAGTAATACTAACATACACAGCTATTTCACATTTCATTTTTTCTATATCCTTGCTGGTCAATTTGAGATTCCATGCCCTGCTTACCTAACGTTTTTCAAGTTAATACTTGTATACTTGGATTACAAAGTTACTGTCCCATAAAGTTAACAACTCTTCCATTGCTCTCATTTAATGCTTTCCCTGCTTACAGACTACAGGAATGTACCTATTCCATTTTAAGGCAGGTAAAACAGGTTAGCTTACATGGCCATAAATCACCATTATTAAAAAGTGTTGGCTATGTGGGTATACAGTCTCCACCCATGAGATCAGAATGAAGCTTCTTCATCAACCAGTGAGCAACAGAAAATTTTTGCTTTGTTTTTTTTTTTTCACTCTAAAACCAAAGTGTAAAGAAGGGAAACAAAAATAAAGAGCAGCAAGGCCAAAAAGTTTTAAGTGATGCTGTCTTGAAAAGGAGGGACATGGTTTCGTATTGCACACCATGTTAATGAATCCAATATCGCAAACACTCCCCCTCTTACACAGTCCACACTTTATGGAAGACATTGACCACCTGGAAAGGTTCAAAACGTGAACTGATGAGAAACAGTAAGAAATCTGGGAAATTTACTTTTCAGTAAGATACTAAAAGCTCCATGTCCTAATGTACCCGAAAGGTTGAGACATGTCAAAATCACGGTCTGTTTGGTTTTTAATATAGCTAACAGACACGTGCAAGAAAGTGATTCAGTGGTGGAAGACTTATAAGGAGAAACAGTGTTTCTGAGTAGACAAAAAAAATGAAAGTCTTTTAGTCATAAAATCTCTTAATTTAAGTCTAAAACAGACACAACAAAAATCAGTGTAAGTACATGGTGAGAATAATTGCTCTAGATATAATCTGATTAGCATAATTAGTTCAAGAGAGAACTCAGACCAAGCAATGACGTCTATTTCCTAAGGCCAAATATTTCATCATTAGAGGATTACCCTCTCTCTGTAAATCTCTGACCATCCAAACAATTCTAAACATGTATGAGATCTACAGGAAAAAAAAAAAAAAAACACCTCCTTCATCTGATCCAACCAAAAAAAAACCCTTCAAACAAGAATTATCACATACTGCAACAAATTAGAAGAAAATAATCCAGAAACATTTAATTCCTGTACCAAGTTAACCTTTGCAGTTGCTTGGAATTTGGTAGTGACAGCCATTCAAATCACAATTAAATCAGTAACTGCTTCAACAGCAAGAAACATAAAAAACAAAAATCAAGTTCATCACTCAAGCCCTCAGTATTTTCTACCAAGAGACCACTGCTCAGTATTTCTGTACTACAAGTATATATACAAGCAATTCTTGACCTATACATCCTTTCCACTAACCTTTTCCTCTGCCCAAAGAAACAGCCTGGCAACCCAAACCTTTACACAACTACTTCTCAATTTCATAGCTGAAATCAATTCACTGTAAAGCTGACTCTGTTTTGATTGTTTGGGGAAAACAAATAAAATAAGTAAACAGACTGGACTCACAGGAAAGGAGCAGGTTCACCTCAGAAAATTCTACTGAAAAATTGACTCAGTGAAAAAACAAATTATAAAAGCAATGGTACAATACAACCATCTTCTCAAGAATGAGCTCCAAAATTATACCGTACCTGTGACAGATATATGTCACTTTCACCATCTAAACTAAAACAGCATTCCCATGTAGGTTTCTTCCACGACTCTAACATGTGCAATGACTTCATCTGTCTACCTCTGAAACACTAATACACTACCATAAACTTCTTAGGCACTATGACTGACGTAGAATCATAGAATCACCTTGGTGACCTCCAAGATCATCCAGTCCAACCATCCTACTATCAACAATATTTCCCACTAGACCATGGCCCTCAGTACAACATCTGAATGTTTCTGGAACACCTCCAAGGATGGAAACTTCACCACCTCCCTGGGCAGCCCAATCCAGTGCCTGATCATTCCCTTGGAGAGGAAGTATTTCCCCTGGCACAACTTGAGGCCATTCCCTCCTGTCCTATCTCTAGTTACATGGGAGAAGAGGCTGACTCCCACCACACCACAACCTCCTTTCAGGTAATTGTAGAGAGCAAAAAGGTCACCCTGAGCCTTCTCTTCTCCAGACTGAACAATCCCAGCTCCCGCAGCTGCTCCTCATTAGGCCTGTGCTCCAGACCCCTTGCCAGCTTCACTGCCCCTCTTTGGGCATGCTCCAGGGCCTCAATGTCTTTCCAGTAGTGAGGGGCAACCCATAAAGTACTTCACACAAAAATCTATAGGTAAGTTTTAACTCTACAGTAGTAAGAACAAAATACGCAGAGAAATGGGATTTATGCAGGCAAGCCCCCAGATATTATTGCGATTTTCCTTCTCAGTACCAATCTTAAAAAGCTAAAGACAACCATAATTAGTCTGGTTATTCTCCCAGAAAATAGCACCTCTTAGTATAGCAGTCATACTGGTTCAGACCAACAGGATCACATAGTCCAATGCCTCCTTTCCAAGTGGCCATTAGAAGATGCTAACATTCAAGCAAGAACAGGGCAAGCAATTATGTCTCCTCCACTGAGGACTGGAGGATTTCTCTCTTCTACCTTATTTAGAAATGCATCCAAGAGATGCACCAAAGTGCATTTATAGCGAGGCTTGGTAATAAGAAGCATTAAGACCTACTAGTTTGGTGTCCGTGCTGCAAGTGACATATTACCCAAATCATTCTCACATTCACTTGTGTATTTTGGCAAGTATTCATATCTGCTTGGATATCACATAAACGTAAGTGCAGCAGGGCTGTGTCAGAATGAAACAGCATGTTTGCAGCATCAATGAAATATTAAGACAGACTAACTATAAGCTAAGGTCATTAACATGCTGCCAGGATACTTCCTTTCACCTAGGCTGAGAAGATGTCAGAACTGCAGCAAGCTGTGCAGTATCACAACAGCGATACTCTCCACCTTCCAAGTATTCACTGTGTGACAACTACTAAGTTAAGCTACAAAAAAAAAAAGTTGTTTCTGCTTAGTTAGCATGGAATTGCATAATTTGAACTAAGTAGCAAATTCAGTGTAGACTTTTTTTTTTTTAAATTCTGACAGCAAGCTGATCTTTGTTTAACATGCAAATACTCTCTCTGATTATATTTTACTTTTCCTACATCCTATTCCTGCTTACAGGAATTGAAAGCTGACTATCATAACCTTTTAAAGCACATTATGCTGATACCTTAATAACTTAAAGAGCATAATCAGAAAATAAATTATTGTCTACTTCAGATTATAGTTGTATGTGGGAATTTTGTTGTTTTTTTTTTTTTGTTTTGTTTTTATTTTTATGTTGCAGCTCTATCTTTCAATATTAGTGTAAAAGGACCAGTAAAGAAGTTCTCCATCTGTATATTGTCTCAAAGGCAGGTCATGATGAAGTCTTTTACCACAGATCCTATTCCTCCAATTCTTTCTCTATTGTAAAAAAAAAAAAAAAAAAAAGTCTCAAAAAGAAGAAAAAAAACAACCTTTTTTGTATAAAGATCACAGAAGGTACCAAGCTTAAACAACCTAGTTCAAGCAAAAGAACCTTTTCAGTCAGTGAAACCTTCAGCTTAGCACAGACTATAAAATAAGAAAATGAAACAAGTTTATCTATCCCATACTCTATTAGAATAGAGCACATAGAGAGCTATATTCTTTCTATAGCCAATCAGTTAATTGACATCGTTCAAAGCTACAGCTCAAGTATACCATGGCATTCTGGAAAGATGCAGAAAAAGACCAAGGTGCACATTTTTATCCAGACATCTTTCCTATACGATGCACCAAATCTGACTGCAATCTTTGCCCACTTCTAGGATGCATGGTAGATAGGATGGGGAAAAAAAGTGAAAACCAAAATGGCTGAGCTAAGGGAAGAACGGTATCAGGGCTTAATCTGCATTCCATATCCACACACAGTTGTCTTATTTGCTTCTTAAGAACCAACACAAGAATAAGACACGTCACCATAAAATCATGCATTCAAATGACTAATGAAGAATTACATTTTATACTGCAGTCAGCCAGACTGCTTAGAGTAATTACATAAAAGTTGCAATGAATACACTCTGATTTATTGTGAAATGACAGATAAAAAAAAGAAGGATTTTGAATGTTGACAAATGCACTTTAACTGAAACAACCAATTACACTCATTTAATCATTTGCACCATATTAGCAAAAACATATCCGCTGAAGAGCACATTTAATCCTGACAGGGAATTGATACATAAAAAGAATATACATTAAATTACTGTTTATAAAACGCATGTAAGAAAATGCTACAGCCAGGGTTTCTGAAGCAGCAATATTTTGGCCACGTTACATAATATTCTCTATTCTTGCTTGAATGTACATCAGGTTACCGTACAGTAATACATCATGAAGTTAGCAAATGGAAATATTAGTATTAGGTGGCAAAACTTTGGACTTATCCTAAGGCAATCAATCATGTTGTTTCTCAAAGCCTGCAAGACTTTTGATATCTTCTTGAAGACTATACATCATGAATAAACATTACAATAATATCAATATAATATAATATTAAGTAATGAATTCTCTAGTTTCTTTACTTTAAAACAAACAACTAAAAAAAGTTAATTCTAAAATTTAGATCTCCTTAAATGCAGCAAGTCCACTGCACTTAATACGCAACAACTTACAATTGTGTATAGTCAGACTATTGAATGTACCATTTTAACCAATTTTTTTCCAATTACAGGAAAGCCTGTAGTCGATAATTACATAACAGCATTTGTACAATACCAAAGTACCTTGAATTCCCATTGTATATGGTTTTACGTGGTTTTGACAAGTATTCTTGGAAGAAAATAATGTACAAAGCTGTTGTTATCATGTCCAGATCCAACAACAATTAAGCATACACCCATGCCCTTTGATGAACAAGACTCTGGAGTAGAGAGAGAAGAAGCGACCAAGAAAACTAATGTACAGACCATAAGTAAAGGTTTAGAACTGGCAGGACAAAACTTTATGGAAGTTGTTGTATGGAAACATGGGGGGAAGGGGAATAAAGAGGAATAGTAAGGGATGGAGACAGACATGACTGTAACAAAAGAAGAAAAGGACATTTCAGAATGACTGTTTCCTATAAACTTCACTTTTTTCTTCCCTAAGCATACTCAATAGAGATCTGGATGCTCAGGCAGAAGATACGGTGCCCTGGGACATATTCATTTAGTCTCAAGGTTAAGCACTGTGACATTCTGGGGTAGCTGAGAACGAGACAAATCTGAAGCCACAGATTCCTATGCAATGTAGTAATTTTAGAAACCCAAATAAATTACAATAGGAACTTTGTTTACTTCAGTTTCATGCCCTATCAAGAGATGTAATTGTGGAGTTCATTGTGTGTTTCTTAGAATATGCACACTTAAAAGATTAGAAATATAAAATTATGTGGCATACCTCAAAGACAAGCAAACAAATGCAATCATTTCTCCTTCTATACTGGAAATACTTCATTACGGTCATTCAAATTGCAGGGTTTACCAGTAATTTTTGAAACTTCAAACTAATGAATATATTAATAAATTTAATCAGTAATGAAATTTCAGGGTTTATATTCAGATGCTATTTACAATGCCTTCTATACAAAGTCTGTAGGCAACAATCTTCAAGTAGGTTAGTCCAGAATGACATAGAATGGGCTTGGTCATATGGGTTTCTTGAGTTCATCAGGTTCTTCCACCACTGTGAGAAAGTATTTATAATTGCATTCACGTGGGATTTTTATAACTCATTTCTTCACATTCTTTGACATACATTTGACAATGATAATGCTGGTAGTCACTTCTGAACTACTAATTTGGAAGCAGTGCAATAATTTTCTTTTCAGTTGGCAGCTTTGCTCTCTCTTCCCTACCTTCATAAGAATTATGGTCAGTTTTTTCAAAATAACTAAATCTTTGGCCTAGACAAAAAGAATATCAAAACAAAAAAGATTATTTTTTAATACAATTAAGAGTATCTAAATCCAAACTGCTACTCACTCTAATTGTTTTGAAACCTTAACAAAAGCATTAGCTGCCAAGAGAATACCAAATCTAATCACAAACCCAATGCATTTGAAGTATCATCTGTGAGTACATCAACATCCAAGAAATGCATTTTAAATGTTATTTGTCCGGTAATTCTCAATACTCCTTGCATTTGCTGAGAAAGAGAAAGACGGAAGAGAAGTTGTGTCCCTTCAGCTGCATCATGCACATATCGGAATTATTTTTTTCTTCTGCATCTGTTACCTACCACATCTTGACAACATTATGGCCATCTACTTACAGAAGTGATACCTTGGCTCCCACAAAGTGAGACATGATATAGGTAGCTCCTCGTGTAGAAATTTTGTCAGTACAGTTTGAAATTCCTTCCTATGCAGAGATGCCATTAGGAAATACGAAAGACAACTGTGAAATTCAGTACTATCAATGTAAAAGATGCTCATCTTAGACCATCACATTGAGTGCAAGCCACTCTTTTTATTGTTGTTGTAGTGAAGCTTTGAATAAGAGAATTAATGCTGGAGTCAGTAAACATTATGAGAAATCTGTAGGATGATGAAGATCTAGTCTGTAGAGCCTATAACTTCCATAATCTTAAAGTTCTTTCTACAATCACCTTGCCACTTCTGCTTGAATGATATGGAAGAGGACAAATGGAAGTTGAGTGAGTTCTGCAAGGAGTATATATATGCACTTGGAACATCTTGCATATGTACATTAGGAAAAAAATAATCTCCTCTTACCCTAACATACCTTTAATGAATCTTTAAAACAACATCATGTGATTTGTTGGTGAAATTTATACCAGCACACCAAGAAAGATCAACAATCAAAGGCACTTTTTACTGTAAATGCTATTTCTATATGAAGATATCTTTATGATGTATAAAAGCAGAGACCAGACCACAGATTACATATAGTAGGCTTAATTTATAAACAAGCAAATAGCTAATGTGTGAACAACACGGAAGAAGAGTTAAAACAAACTTCAAATCAGTTTCTTTAGTCAGGACAATCTCTTACTTGGCTAAATTTTGCTTACAAAAGCCAAGCAAAAATACTTTACGTGAGTAACAGTCCAATTTGTGCTGCAATTTCAGCAAGAGGCCTGTTTAAATCATGTGGATATGAAAAATTTTAAACGCAAGAGTTAATCTTATTATAATCAGGACTGTTTGGAAACACAGCGTTTAACAACATGATGTCTGGGTGTGTTTTAACTGTGCATTTCATTGATAGCAAATAGTCGGGGAACAGAGTTTCAGTGAATAAGCATTAGTAGCAGTAGCGTTCTCTCCCAGTGCTTGCTACCTGTGCAGGTTTTACTTCAGTAAACTAAAAATATCCTATAATCACAGGTTTAACACCATCAGCCTTCTTTGGGCTACTTTCAAGCTAGCATTTACTGTGATAGATGTAAGATTTACCAGGTACACTCTGATGGCATGGTGTTTTGGGGTATAAATTGTTGTTATACCTTAAGCACTATAACATTAGCTGATCTCATCCCTTTTCAGTATTTTAGGTTCTAGAAAAAAACAAAATCCATCTGAAGTAACTAATTCAGGGAACCTCAGTCACAGTACAAATCTGGTTCATCTAAGTCCAAATCAGACATTTCAGTTTACGTTCATGCTAAAGAAATTCAGATAAATTACCCTGGCTGCCATCCCACTAACTCCTGGCTGAGGAGTACACACAGCTGGATGCCTGTAAAGCAGGCAGGACACGATTTCTGCATATAGGTTAATGACTGTTCTGCGTCATCAGAGTACAGACACTATGCCAGAGAACTCAAAACAGCATTTTGCCTGCCTTTCAAATTTCTACTAAAAACAGGACTCATTTTTCCATCTGTATCAGATTATTATATGAAAATCTGAAAGCAGACCACATTACAGCATGAGGGATAAAAGGAAAATTATACCCCTGTTGTAAAGTGACTTAAGCTACACAGTCTCTTGAATTCATTACAGATCCATGCTGACACCAAAAGAATTGGTTTCATCTTCTACTTCTTATTTCTCACTTCCACCATTAGTCTGACAGTAGGATTGATACAGACGTAATGCAAACTGGTTAAATGATGCAGCAAGTTTCCTAGTTTCTATTTTAGAGATTTGCATTCTGACAAATTAAGATGTTTTGCTATTGACAACATTTTATACGGCTACAGCCTTTATCTTTCTAAAAGAAATCCACAGATAAGAATAATCAGTATCTGTTTCATCCAAAAAAAGAAAATGCGTTCAAATAATTATTTCTGACTTGGAAAGTATACTTTTGCCCGTTTTCATCTGACACTAAGAAAGCCATATCTGCACAACTGCCTTTAGTGTAATAAACGCAGCCACCTTAAAGATTACTGTCAGCACTAGGAACATAGCAGGGAAGACAGAGAGATCCACTTGATAACAGATATAAAATTGAATTTAGGTGACAGCATATATACGTGGTTTTTGTAGAGCTAGTTATAAAGCAGACTTTTCAAAGTTTAAGAAAACAATGGACAAAACAACCATTGTAGTTCTTCATGTTCAATCTTTGCTAAGTCAACGCTCAGCTGTTACTTTGCTTTTGTAGTTGGCTCAAAAACTTTCCCGAGCACTTTCACAGAAACTTATTTCAAGGTGATTTCCTTTCTCCACCTTGAATAAGCATTAGAAAGAAAAGAAAAAAAGAAAACAACACAAGGAAACTTTGAGCAACAGCAAATAAATTCCACTTAACATTTTAAGATTCTTGAAGCGGAAAGGCTACCCAAATCATTAATTCAGTTTTAGCACCAAGACCCCTGACCCAGATCATATACCATGACCTGACCCAGATCATATTCTTAAATAAGCAATAATTTCTTAATTTGAAACACCTTAGAGAAAATAATTGTTTTTTTTTTTTTTTAAAGTGAGCGATGCTTTTTCCTAGTAACATTTAAATATTTTTTATCTACAAAAAGATTTATCATGACTTGATTCAGAACAGGTTTTTTTGCATATATAGGTTATAATGATAGGCATTCTGCAGTGTTGCAGTTCAGACCGTAAACTACTAAGCAGTAAACAGGTGGCCTATTGCAACCTACTTCTAACTCCACCATTAGGTAACCTCTTCACACTCCGTTTCACACTAACAACAATGCACTAAAAATTTCATGTCAATTATACAGTAATCACTTCAAAAAATCTAGCTGGATATAGCTTCTTCTGTCCTTGCCCACTCTTTTCCTTATCTATTGTTGTGCAGAAAATACTCCATTTTTTTTAACAAGCAGCAACACCCCCTTTTCTTTAAAATGGGGAATTGCCATAGGAACCTAAAACCCAAACACATTAGAAAACAAACACAAAGTATAATCAGTGTTTCTGATTTTATCCACCTTATTTGTAATCTTCACTTTTGCATTTTGCCTTATGCATTCCCAACAACCGTTAGAATTGCATGAATTATGCTTGTACACAGTCTCAAAAAATTTAAGACAATTGTCAGTCCTAGCCTACTCATAAAGAAGAATTTTCTGGTTCCAGTAAAGGAGCAGTATCACCAAAACTCAAATAAATACCTCCAGAATTCAACAGACTACTTTATACCCTTTGTGCCAATGTTCCCATCTAAAAACTGATTGAAAATGAGTTGCTAATAGGAACTTCCGTGATGGTGCATACAGTTTGTTACTGACCTTTACAAATAGCATGTACTACATATTTTTATTCAAAATTTGGTGATTTTAGAGGCAAGAAGCCCAAATAATGTTCTCAAACCATACACTAATATAACAGATATTACCATTTGGTTTGATATAAACTTTGAATTACAAACACTAAACTGAACCTCCAGAATGAATACCAGTATATTCTAGCTGGAAATGGCAAAAGGCTAAAACCAAAAAATATTGTTAACCTCTTTCACCTTTCAAAATGGTGGGTGGAATCTAGATTTAAAAAAACTAACAGTCAAGTTTCTATCAAAAATAGGGGTTTTTTTGAACCTAAAAATAAGATCCAAGCTGTTCAAAGCTAAATATTAATTGCAAATAATAACTTACCTTCTTGTCTGTTGTTTTTTCTTTTTAGCCATTTTTCAACAGTTTCTGCACTTACACTCTCTGACACAAATTCATCCAGTACCTGGGGATGAAGAGAAAGATAGGCCTTCACTTTTTCATCTGTTAAACCTGCAAGAGAGAATATTAATCGATTACAAAATCGGTATGGAATTCTCCACATGAAACAACACATGGATGTCAGTAACAATACCTATCCTTGTGTTTAACATGCTGATTAAATACAGGCCTATTTAAATTGTCTTCTCAGAATGATATCCAATCACATAAAAAATAGTAGAAGCAAAATGCAACCATACAAGATGCTGGGCACACAAAGTCCTCTGTGACACTCCATATGAGCATACCATGGGGGAAACAGACAGGAAGAAATTTGTGTTGTAGAACACGGTTGCTGCGGCTGGGACAGGTAGTGAAACAAAACCAGCTTTGGAAGGAAACTGGTAGTACAGAACAGTTCCAAAAAACAGTAACATGCCTCAGCAGCAAATAACAAAGCTTCCGGATCTAATTTTGTTGAGTGACATGAGACTGCAGCAAAGAGGAAGCAGAAAGCTACTGTTTTTTTTTTCTGTGAAAGCAGAAGACAATTGAAACATGGTAAGATGGGTAACAGCTAGCTATGGGCTCAGGCTGGGTGCATCATAGAATCATAAAATCATAGAATCGCTATGGTTGGAAAAGACATTTGAGATTGTCTGGTCCAACCATCAACTCATCGCTATCATAGCAGGGAACAACTAACACAAGGACATGCAGTGCTACACGCCTGAATTTAAGATATAATCAGGACTCTGAAATTATCTATTTGCAAGATATGCAAGAGAATGTATCAGGAAGCTGATTAAGAGGCTCTCTTTGGGAAAGAGATAGAAGAACATGAACTGGTACATAGCAAATTTGGTATTCTCAAAACAAGTGAGGCAAAAGCAACTGAACTCTACATGCAACACCAAAATCAAGTGCTAACTTTAATTACTAGAGTTAATTAATATTAGAAATACAAATGTTTTTCAAATGTGTAATTCTGATGTCTGATTATCAGTTATAAAAATAAATATAACAGTAGATAAAAAGACTTGACAAGAACAGCTGCCACAAAAGGAAAAACACCAGTATACACTTCAGAAAACACCAGTATACGCTTCAGAAAAAGCGAAAGTCAAACCCTCAAATTTGATGCAATCATAAATGAATTCCCAAATTCATACGATGACCATCTGCTCAGACTCTTCACAAACACACCAAAGAAAACCACTAGCTTCAGGGATAGGAATGTGAGGGTGCAGAGGGCTTTCGAGGGAAGATGGGAAACGAGTGCAAATGTCCCAAGAGACAAAGGCTCAAGATGTCCCACAGGGAGCATACATTGAATACAAAGCATTAATTAGATCTGAGGGGAAAAGGAACAACAAGCACTGTAATGACTCTAAATATTCCTCAGCTGGTGGTGCGTGTGTATAAACGTAGCTGTTTCAGTACAGCTGAGAAGTGACCACAAAGTGCAGACTGAATTCAGCAGAAGGGAAACTTCCCTCCAGACAACTCTGACCTCTTTTGGGGAGCATTCCTGCTACAAACCAAGATCAATTTTCCTACTTCATGTTTGGCACAGTGTCAGAATATGCTGGAAAGAACTGCAGGGTATTTAAATGCTACCCAACAACCATAAGCTTTGAGATCTCTTACAAATACTACAAAAACATTCAGGAAGCAGCACCCTAGCACTGTCTGCAGGACCTCTACCATCTGCTCCCCACATACCCCCCCTGCAGCTCCATCGTTCAGCTCCCATCTGCACAACCCATGTCCAAAATACCGCTTCTCTTATCCACACGCAGCTGCAGCCTACCTGGGTTACCAGTGCCTCAGATATCAATGCTTCCAACACAGGCAAGAAACTCTAGATCCGGGCTGCTCAAATTAAAGAGCTAAATAAGCATGCTGATTTCATTACTAAAGCAGCAAAGCTTCTTGCCAAATCAGTAAAAGTAGGAGATGACCAACAAGTTTGGGGGAAAAGAAAATAAAAAAAAAAATAAAACTACTTTGTATTCAAACTACTTTGAGGATTTAACCTTAGGCAATGTCTTGTAAGTTCAGGTCATAATGCATCTATAAAGTATTACATCGTGTACAGGAATGAAAAAGATCTTTTAGCCTCTGTGACCAACATCTCCCATACTGAAAAAAAACAGACTAGTTAAGATAATTCTCTAATTTGCTCAACTAAGAAAAAGGTAATACATCAAAAAAGTAAGTCTTCCTAATTTCATAGTAATAAAATCTGAAAGATAATGTATTTTGAGAATCACTCATAAATGACTATGAAGTTTTGAAGTTTCAGAGTTTATCATCAGAAAGACAGCAAAATTTATCTGCTTCTTAAATTTTGGATGAGAAATGCTCAATACAGGCTTGTCAGAGGATACCTACTAGTTTAAGGACATTTTCAGACTGCAAATAAATGAATGGTTTTCCCTCCTAGTAAGAAGCAAGGAACTGGAAAATTTGTAAAATTAGCAATGGAAATTCTGCAAGATATATGTTTGATGTGAAAATAACCTCAGCTTTCTAATGTGTGCAGTATTTATTCCCTAATTTCAATGGAAATGCTCATTGAAATCTTTACAGGATGTATTTTTGTAATAGACATATCAAAATTCAATAAAACATCTGTTTGAAATAAGACTTCAGTCTGCGCATCAAGGGTTTAATTACTATTCTAGGTATCTTGCAATTCCAGCAACCCGAGGGCAAAAATTCTGTTTTAACCTTACTTGGAAAGTGATTCTTGGAGCTGCTACAAGAAATCCTACAACCACCTTTAAATTACCTTCCTTTGTTTCCATAAAAGTACCTGTGTTGATGTGCTTTTTCAGTATCAGATGTTTAGGTAGATGCAAGCAGAATAGGATCTAAACTTACATGCAGACTTTAAGAAAAAAAGAAAACAAGTAGTTTAGATCTACTTTCTGCATACAACAACTCAGATCTATTGATCCTCCTGATTTTTGGTCTATAATTTGAAAAACACATGCTACCATTGTACAAAAACAAAAAAAAATACCAACAGCAAAACTCAATGATAACACATTGTGACTTCACAAAATACTGCATTAAGAAAATGCAGTCTTCACAGAAAAAAATACCAACTCAAACTTTCTGTGTTATATGTACATACACTGAGGCAAAAGAGAATCATAATTTAGATATAGCGTTGAGAGACATGGTCTAGTGGGGTTACTGGTGGTAGGTGGATGGTTGGACTGGATGATCTTGTAGGTCTTTTCCAACCTAGCTAATTCTATGATTCTATAAGGAAGCCTGAATGCAAGAGTATTTTACAGCTGTGCATAAGCAATTATTTTATGGCATATATAAAAAGTCTTCTACATTGCAAGATGTACATAAGATGTACAATATACATATGGTAAGTGATGCCATGTACAAGTTCCTGAAAGCTTCTGGTACACAGATTTTTGTTAAATATTATCAACCTCTGTATTAAAGTCTTTAAATTCTGAAATATGCAAAAGTATTTAAGAATTGAGGTAATGCTTAATAACATCTAAATAAACAGGACAATGTTATCTCCAAACTTATGAAGCAGCAGATTATTGTGGGTAACGTTTACAGAAACTCAGAAAGAAAAAAAAAGATAATGCTAGTTTATTATTATTATTCTATTAGTATGGTAGAGCATTGGTCTTAAGTATTTTCAGCAGTAAATTTTTCTCCATCCATTCACACTATAAATATTTCTGCACCACTACTCCTTTCTTCTCCCCTTAACCAAAACTACTTTTGGACTGGTTAATATAAACTATTAAGTCCACAACTTCTGCAGTACTTCCTACACAACAAGAATCTTCTCATTGACTCCACATTGACTCCAGCGATACCTTCTCTTGTTCCTCAACTCTGGCATGGAGCATAAGCTATGTTCTCTGCCAGAGGTCTGGTAGTATCAAGAGGGACCTCACTCGGGAAGGCAGAGCTCTGCCCAGGACCTTAGCATGCACCCAGCCAGAAAACCCAGAATGACCTCGATTCTGAGAATTAGAGGTATCTGACATTTTGGTTGAGCATCAATTCATTCCATCTATTCTTCAGAGTCTGTCTTCCTGATTCACATACATCCTGTTTAAATAAACACACACACACACACCAACCTTTCTCCCTTCTATTTTATTTTTAAGCAATAAGCCTATATTTCAGTGCTGCTATCTTTCTCGGGCAACTTGCTAATGCCCAATTTTATGCAAACGTTCACTATTTGTTCTGGATTTGTGACTAAATAATAAAAGTTATAATAAAAATAAAATACAAAAGGGTACATGCGTATCAGATGAGCGCTTCCTCTTTTCATTTCCCTCAGAACAAACTGCGGGCAAAGCAACTGCTCAGCCTGCCCTCTCTGTGCACCAGGTCAACAGCTCCCAGCTTCCTGACCAGCACAATTGTTTAGGTTCTCTTTGCAAATCTCAGTTTGAAATGTTCTCTTTGGCCATGCCATCTAAGCTTAAAAAGCTAATTCATAGGCATGGAAAACATTAATCAAAGCTTGTTTGGTTTCATTTTTTCCATTTCTTGGCTATCCCTGTCTGAACAGTAAGTGGAAAGACAGCCTTTCTATAAATGACAGGTTTTACGCAAGTGTTTCGTATTACTGTGCTTTTTGTATCATTCAGTATAATTTATTTATTTTAGGGCAAGATGATATCAAACTCGCAAAACGGAGGGTGGAAGACAGCCTGTCCCCCAGTGCCACCCAAGAGGCAATTTCTTGATCAGTGAAAAGGATTTTTATTGCCAAGGGGTAATATTATCTGGCAGTGTGCTCATCTTATGATATTAGAAGCGGGAAGGAAGAATCAATTGGCAGAAATAAAAACAATTATATTTAATCCTAGTGTTTCTATAAACTGATACATCTTGGACTGATGCTTCAATGTATTCTACCGAATAACCATGTATCTATTTTTCCACTTTGCATATGCCTGAGGTGCAAGCTGTTCTCACTTGACACAGCTTATGCCAGTCTATCAAAGTTTTGGTTTTGTGTTTTCTGTTTTAAATAACTCCTCAGTCTTCAGTGCAGCATTCACAAGACTGTTTTGTTGATTTTTTCCTTTTCAAGCTAGGATAAATGCCTTCTTTTACACTGAAGTTATGGTCAGAACCATATAGAGTTTAAGACGGATTAGAATTACAGGTGCATTTCTTCATTTCTTATCTTAGTAAACTAACTATAGTAAACACAAATATTGCTCCTGAATACCACAATCCAGTAATTTCAAAATAAAAGAGTTAAATGTTTCTGGTAGTTGTTGAAACAAATTCTCTTCATTAGTCCTGTGACTATTACTTAAAGACAAGCTCCAACAACTTTCATTGCAGCTAGGCATGCTATGCAAGTGGATCATTTTGCTGTGTTTCAAAACTGTCTTCCTAAGTTGTGAGACTTGCTGCTTTATACTACTTCTCAAAATGAACCAAACTGTATCAACCATGGTATTCCTTCCTCAGCAGGAGTATGTGCATGTTTCCTCTTCCAGTTAAAAAGAAAAAAGTGGGCAAGACTCAAGGGCTCACAGAATTCTGAACTGAATTCAATATAGTGACAACGAGAAAACGGCACGCTTAGCAAAAGTTTGCACACCACTTCAGCATGAAAACGTTTTTACTGAGAAGAGAGTGGTGGTTACAACGCTAACGTTAACTTACTTCTTTTCAAAAACTTAACCATGAATATCCATGCTCTACCTGAAGAAATCAGGCACTATGTATTCTCAGGAAGAACATGAGGCTAATGTTCCCTCCTAATGAGTTCAGAGACTGTAAAGAGAGCAAACCCCCCTCCAACTGCAGAGCTAGGAGTACATGTACAGGCAAACTGACTTTTGAAAAAGCCTGAAGTGAATGAAGACAGCTTCCAAACAAAACGTACATTAGAATGGATGATAAAGAATAAATCATGACAGTGGATAAAGTTTATGGAAAAGGAATGTTCATGTAACAAAGCTACTCATAGTCGTTGGCCAATGCACTACGGAGCACTCTAACACTTTAACAGCATAGAACTAAGCAGTCCATAAGGATGCTCCTATGCAGTGTTCGTTTACTATCCCAGATATAGCATGACTGAGTTCCAAAAGAAACTAAGAAACAAGACCTCCTACAAATATTAGATACCAGTAATTACTACTCGCCTTTGAGCCACTCTCCAACTTTCTTCCTTTAAAAATCATAATAATAAAGTCAGAAAACAATTTGAAAATTATATTTCTGCTTTCAGGCTTTTTTTCTGTGTAAAATACTTAAAACATTTCTTACATATTAGATAACCTTTGTAGCACTGAATCAATTAATGGGTCCACTTCGGAATGCATGCTGTGTTGCACCCTCCTCTGAGAATAGCTTCACTGAGCTCAGTGTAAAGCAGAATCAACTGGAATGAGGCAAAAGAATTAAACCCTACAGCTATGTTTCAAAATCTGCTCCATTTAGCAGCATGAGTCAGTCACATCATTAGCAATTTCTGATTTTTTTTCATTAGTGCTGTGATATTTGGTACTTTTCTAGAGCCACTAGCTTCTTCAAACCCCATGATTAGGCAAGAGTTTTAGTTTGCACCTAAAGTTTCTGGTCCTGCTAGTAGAGGAAAACTTGAGAACAGCAACCCTTAAGAACCAAGACAAAAATGCAAATAAAAAGATCGCAGGCTGGGGGGCATGGAAAGGCAGTGGAGAGTGGATGAAAATTACTGAGCAGTCTAGCAACTACCAAGGCTCAGCGTTTTATCCCAGAACAGCGACACTTGGAAGACGGCAGTCATTGCATTCCTCAAACCCTTTGCTACACTGATGTGAACGACAGATCTTTCATGCAGCTGGACAGACTCAAGGCTTTGAAAACCCCTTGTGAGAGTATAAATTGGTTAATAAAAGAAATTAAATTGACCTGAATGTATAGAAAGCTGTGGAAGGAGATAACTTTAAATTTTACAACTGTAAGTATGCTCTTTTAAATTAAACACGAGCTTGTTTGGTTTTACAAACAATTCATCCCTGCAATCAGAGGGGCCAGCAAACACAGGCAAGGTCATAATGTCTCCGTGGAAGTAACAGGATGTTGTGCCCCATGGAGAATCTGTAAGCCAAAAATAGCAACAAACAAATGGAAGAAAAGAAGAAGAAACATAATGATAAACACTTTTCAGATAAGGGAACACCTGAAGCAGGAAACAACCTTACCTCAAATACAAGTGAAAATGTTTAACATTAAATTTTCTCATTTGCACTGTCAAAATGAAGACTAGATTTTTAACAATTTCTCAAATCAACATTTGAAAAAAAATGCCATACTAGTACTAAAAAGGGGAAAACCTTAAAAATATCTGAAAGTAATTCAGAAAAGACAATTGAACCCAACTGTGCCTCTGCATCCTCATTCAAAGTTGTGACGTCTCACTGCTTCCCAACACAAAGATCACCTCTCTATATCTTTCCAACCAAACCTTATAAATGATATTTGTAGTCGTTCTCCAAAGCATTCAAGGCATGTGTGTACATTGCTTCATTTGGATTAAGCATTAATCCCATTAAATCAATCCCTTCTTTGTTCAAAGCATCAGGATTCAAAACCACAGGCACAGTCAGTTTTGGAATATCCTTTCCAAGTCAGACTTTTTATCTTAATCCATTTAAGTATACAGGAATGTAATGCAACCAAGTGCCCAAGCTCTGTGAAACCTGACATTACTAGTCTGGCAAAAAGCACAGTCACTTACTCTAAGCAATCAGTATGGCCAAAATTTTTGGTTTTTCTTGTCTTGAAAAATCAATTCAAATTTAAACTTGGCTGTAAACATCTCCATTCAAGTTTTTTTGTGTGCGTGCACGTGTCACCTTCTCCAGCTCAGACTCACGTTGCTAGAAAAAATAAAACCAAAACACAGTTCCTGTGTTCAATACTTGGAAAAACAGCACTTGCAGTAAAAACTATTAATGTAGTACACAAGCAGCACTACACTGCAGATTTGGGTATTTAAAATGGGCGTACATTCGTTTCACGTCATAAATTTTATCATTAAATATTTCAAATCCTCATATAAATATGAAGCGTTAATTTTGCCAGCCTTGAGTCACTGTACTAAATTGCAAGCTCTGTATGCATTTAGATCCCAATTCCATCTCAGTCAGGTGCAGTCACTCGTGCAGCACGCGGCAGAAAGCAGCACGCTGTGTAACATCTCAGTCAGGAGACCAGCAGCCCTGCTTAAGCTTTAGAGAGAAAAACAAAGACCAGCTCAGCCAGCCAGAGCTGGAATGCTTCTATACAGAAAGAATACCAATAATCACTTTATCTGGTACACTGTAATTCAAATCCCTCAGTTCTGATGAAAGAGCCATGAATGCGTCTATGCATCTAAACATACCAGATGCCAGGATACACGTAGACATAAGCGCCTTTGGTTTCCACCAGCTTCTGCAGTGGCTGCTCACAAGGCCATTTCCAGGTATGACTGGCACCTCACAAGCTTGCACCCTAGTCACAGATGAGTACTTAAGTGGTCACATCTCCTAAAATCCAGAGCTCAAGAATTGCAAACTACTGACATCTCTGAGCACTGATTCACACAAGTAAGGTAAAAACCAAAAAGCCAGCTAGGACTGTCCATAAAATCAGTTTTTATTAGAGTTTAAAGGCCTACAAAAGGTTAATGGGGTGAATAAATGTCCATAATTTGAATACTCATTTTTTGCAGGGTATCAATACACACTCCAAATTGTGCAAACAGCAAAAAGTTCCAGGGCATGGACAGTGTTACACTGTGATACCATCCACTTCCTGGATGTACGCTGCTTTTTTTTTTTTTTAAATCTAAATATTACTTTCCAAGGTGAGGAGTAGCTTCTCCATAGTTCTAATTAGTGCTTTGGAATAACTGAGGGATCTGCAACAAGCTTTATTATCCCTCCAGGTGCATGATGGGATCAAATTTGGGGATTTAATTAGCACTCTGCAAAACCTAACAAAATGAATATAGACATGCTGTAAGAGTTGCAAATTGTAATCAAATTAATTTCAAATCTTTGCTTGAGGAAAATGGTATGTATCATCTTAAGGTTACTGATAAAAATAATTATCAACATACTCAAAAATAATGCATCACCATGAGGTAAGTAAAAAAGTATTTATAAGCCCATAAGGAGCAATTTCAGTATGATTTATAATTAATTGCTCATTTTTATTCTCCTGTGCAACACACATAGCCAGGGTACTTTGTCTCCAGCCCAAAATATACCTGACCAGTGAGACTAAAATTAACAGTGATAAGTGCCAAAATATAGTTCATTCCTAACTCAGTATGAAAAATGTCAGGTCACTCAGGACTTGCACCTACCAAATCTCTGGAAAGATTATATACAGCCATAAATGAGACTACTTAACAACTAACAATTACATAAAGTAGGAATGCCCTAACTCTTCCCTCGAGGACAAAAGTTGGGACAAAGTTCTTAATTTATGACTTCTCCAACTATACCTTCTGGCTGATGTAATGTCTTCCACTCACCTGACACTCAATCCAGATGTATCTCCATATTAGAGAAACTCCTCTGGTGTAAGAATAGCCCCACTGTCTTTAGCACCAAAGTTTTACTGCTGATTTTTTTTTTCCAAGAGAAAGCCCATAAATGAAGTTCTGTAATGCATTTACAACATAAACTCCTATTAATCTTAACTAAAACGCTACCTAACTTAGTGCAGAGACAAGATCCAGTATGATGAAACCTCCTATGAAGAGTACTTAGATGTGTGCCAAGTCTCACTGTTATTTCACTAAATAGGACACAGAAAATGTACTTCCTCCTCTTGAAAAGAGCATCCTACTCCATCTCAGCACTTACATTAGTAAACTTGTCAGGACAGCCTCCTAGGATACAAAATTCTTTTTAAGGAACAACTACACAGTCAAGTAACACGCTACACACCAGATGCCTGAGAGTTCTCTACTTTGGTAGTACTAGGACCATATCTGCAGCAGCACAGATCAGTATTTCTCATTCTTAATTCCCCCCAACCTTACTGCCTGAGAAGGCTCAGAGAAAAACACAGTCAACATCCTGTATAAAATGGAAAGGTAGAAAGCCCAGAGAAATCTACCACTTTTTAGTGTGATAATTTCTTTTTGCAAAGAAACCTAACACAAACGCATTCACAAAGTGAGTTCCTCAAAAATGAACCAAGACAGTCAAGACCTTTCCCTCCATTTAATACAAAATGTGTCTGTCACCTGTTAGCTTACATTAAACATAATAATTTGAAGGCTGAACTGGCAAATATCTTTTAAAAATGCATCTGATTTTAAATAAAAGATGCAAGCTGTAGAAGAGTTAAGCATGTTTCCCAGTCACTCTCTTCAGGTTAGCAATAGAGACAAATGGGTGTTCCGATTTAAGAAATAAATCACATTCTAATTCCATTTTCAACTTTTCTTGTTTCAACCTTCCAGCTATTAAGAGTGTTTGTTTGTTTTTGTATTTTAGCTTTTGGCTTAAAAGAGTTTTCAGTATTAGACATTATCTCTCTGTAAAGGCACTGCTACTCTGAGTGATTAACACCTACCATTGCTACAAAGTGAAACAGACTCCCTTTCTGAAATTTTAACACCGGACTCTAAAATCATTTCACCATTCAGAAGAGGTTTAGCTTTAAATATTCACATGTGCTACCTTGCAGTAGTTTCTGGAAAGTCTCTAGGCTAATTCAAGCACTTCTTTATAAAACAACAAACTTCAACTGACATTTAAAATTAAGACAAATCTACTTAATTCTTTTGTAGGGAAAAGAAAGCCCACCTTCAGACTAATTAAACATTGAACACTAAGCACCACCAAACTGTCAGGAGAAAAGTGAGAAAATGATTTATTTAAAAGACAATAAGGGAAAAGAAGTATTTTCCTTTTCTGCCACCCCTTATTTTTCAGCTGAATAAACAAACAGAAGGAAAACTGATTTTTCAGAGGTGTGAACTGTTGAATTTTATGGTGATGGACATAATAATATCTTCATGTTAGTAAAGCATAGCCTAGGAAAAGCAGTGTAATTTTAGGTATTTAAATGAATATGCTACTGAAATAAAAGAGGCTTGAAGTGATAATTAAATAATACCTTACATATGCTTTTACTTTCACATTGGAGACAAGGATGTATTGTGCAATCCTTGCTTGCATTGGTGTATACTTACTTATAGGAGTATTCCTACTGACGTCAATGAGACTACTTATGTGCGTAAGAGCTAACTAACACGAGTTGTGCAACAAAACCCCAAACGTGTTTCATTCCACACATTATTGTAAGGTTTATTCCTCAACCACAGGTTTTTACCTAGTAATGTTAATAATGTTATTGCATTGACGTTATTGTTCAGAAAAATACATGAGAACGTACAACTTGTTCAGTGGTATCTGGCATCATAAGAGTATTTCAGCTAAACATCAGATGAGAGCCACACGAGAATCACAGATTCACGATGGCTGGCAGGTGCCTCCAGAGATTGCCCAAGCCAGCCTCTGCTCAGGCAGCTGCAGGTACAGCAGGCTGCCCAGGGCATCATCCAGCTGGGTTTGAGTGGGTGAAATGAATGGAGAGTCTCTAGGAAGGGAGACTACACATCTCTGGGCAACCTGTGCCACTGCTTGGTCACTCTCACATTGGAAAAAGTGTTCTCCTGTGTTCAGGTGGGAATGTCCTGTGTTTCAGTTTATACTGGTTGCCTCTTGAACTGTCACTGGGCCCCACCAAAAAGAGCCTGGCTCCTTCTCTTTTAATTTCCCCCACAGCTACGCATGCGAGCAGATGAGATCACCCTGATTCTTCTCTTCTGTAGGCTGATCAGTCCCAGTCATCTCCATGGCCTTTCAGTGCCTTCACCCCAGTGCGTCCCTGTCTCTCTTGCACAGGGGAACCCAGAATTGGACCCAGTAGCCCAGACACGTCTCACCAGTGGTGAGCAGAAGGGAAGGATCCCCTCCCTTCACCCTCTCCCTTGCAATGCCCTTCCTAAAGCAGCCCCAGATTGCTCTTGGCCTTCTTTGCTGCAAAGGCACACTGCCTGTTCAGATCCAAAAGAAATGACTTCACAACAGCTAGCTAGGAATTATAGGATCCAATCCTTGGAGAATCTTGTTCCCCAGAAGGAGGAATAAATGGAAATACCTCCTACTGACTTGGATGTTAGAACAGTAGAACAAAAAACAACATATGGGATTGGCTGCTCTTCCAGAAGATTCCACTGGTGTGGCAATCTTCTACTCGTGAAATCTCACCTGGCAAAACTTCTTCTATCAATGTTATTTTACACAATAATTCAAGCAATCTATTTGTTACTGTTTGAACATTCTCCTGTTGGCAACAGAGGAAAATAAAGTCACAGTGTTTCAATCAGGTGCCCAGTTTTTATTATAAAGATTAAGAAAATGCCACAGGATTCAAGGCTAGTTTCAGGAAACTGAAAATGAGCAGCTGCAACTTTTCCCTGTCCTCCTCCCCCTCCATCAATTCCCCACTCTCTTTTGTTTGTTTTGGAGACACTGTAGCTCACTAACATGTGTTCACCTCCAAAAAGCATCCTTAGAAGAAAAAGGGGAAAAAAATTGGGCAGAATTTGGGCAGAGCAGAAGTGGAAGGAAAACAGGAGAAATGGGAACTGAGAACTTGAAGACTTAGGAAACAAATCAAAATCAAACAAAAAAGACACTTCAGTCTATATTCCCGTATTCACGGGATGCCTGTTCAGCATTGTGCCTTTGCTTTAAGAATTTTTATATACACTTTTCAAAAGCAAGGATGATAAAGTATTCATTGAGAAAAAAAAAAAACGGATTTTCATCTCTCAATGTAACTCAGCTTTACAATAATATGATTTTATCTAGGGACTACTTGTCCATCTCCTACATTCAGAAAATACTTTAGTACTACGAAGATATCATAAGACAAATAGCCTAATATAGGAAATTAGGGCACATTTCCACAATACTGGTCATGAATTTTCACTTCAGTGTGCTACGGTGCTGGGGGCAGTGATTCAGCTTTCTGCCTGGCATGCTGACAGCCTGCATGTCTTCTCATTCAACCACAATGGCCCACTACTTTATTATATAATAGCAAAAACTGTAAAAATAAAGATTGAAAACCACACTTGATTACATATAAACAGGCAGAACTACTGTTAAAAACAGCCAATTAAAAGCTGTGTCAAAAAATATCCAATAGTAGAAGCAAAGAAAAATAACTTCAAAAATTTTATCAGACAAAATAAAGATTTAACACATTGGTAGCTTTTCAGTATTTTTCAACTCTTTTCAAATTGACTCTGGGAAAACATCCAACTTCTGTAGGTTGGAGAACATAAATTTTAATACACTTCAATTTAACTGACAGTGGCGTGAAGGATCACCCATGATAACTAAAAAGAGACTCTTTGTTGTGCTGCAGTAAAAATAGTACCACGAGTTCTCAGAAGGATATGGCATCAAAAATAAAAAGCAGTCATAAACAACAGTACATTACAGTTTCTCCTTTAGCACTACAGATGTATTACTTTACAGAATAATGGGTTAATAATTTTTGTGAGCAGCAATTTTGGGAACTTAATAGCACTGGTACTTTGCTGGTGTTATTCTGTGAGCTAACACACCTGACATTCCCACAAACCTCTGGTCTGCCTTTCCAGAAAAGAAGTAATTCCGTAACATTATGTTCAAATTACAGCGATACATGTATTCTAACTTGCAAGATATTCAAAGTATTAAGGTCAGGAAACACAACATGGCAGAGCTGCTCCAAAAGTAAGAAACAGCTGCTCCAAAAGTAAGAAACATAAGAAACAAGCACATTAAAAATCTGAGGGAAACCACACAGGGAATTTCCTTAAACTGAGAAACAAAACCTCTCCAGACACCTGGAATAAAAGAGTAAGTAGACCATGCAAATGTCTCTAAAGTCATCTGATTTAAAAGGACCATTTACAGGTGATAGAACAAGGCTAGCAACTATTGGTCAAGTGGTTATTATCTTTAAGCTCTTTAGAGAACATTTATTATTAAAATGCCAACCTAGTTAGCTAGAGAGGTTTGAATTATAAAAGCTATTACACTTCTACCTCCTTTTCTCCTCTGGAGAGAAAAATCCATTATTCTATGCATTTTGTAATCTTGGGGTAGGAGGAGGTTGTGTTTTATTTTTCAGATGGTCTGCAGGCAAAGGGAAGAAAGTCTCTGATATAAATTTCTAGTTTTATCTTCTGATATAAATTTATCTCTGATATAAATTTCTAGTTTAAAATTTGAGTGATGTGGTTGACATGTTAGAAGGAAGAGATGCCATCCAGAGGGACCTTGACAAACTGGGAAGGTGGGCCCATATGAACCTAATGAGGTTCAACATAGCAAAACGCAAAGTTCTGCACATGGGTTGGAGTAATCCCAGATACATATACAGACTGGGAGAAGAATTCCTTGAGGGTAGCCCTGCGGAGAAGGACCTGGGGGTTCGAGTGGATGAAAAACTGAACATGAGCCAGCAGGTGTGCTCTTGCAGCTCGGAAGGCCAGTGGTATCCTGGACTCCATCAGAAGAGGGGTGGGCAGCAGGGACAGTCCAGGTCTGGTTCACCCAACACAGGAAAGATGTGGAGCTGTTGGAGAGGGTCCAGAGGAGGGCCACAAAGATGATCAGAGGCCTGGAGCAACTCTCCTACGAAGACAGGCTGAGGGTGCTGGGCTTTTCTAGCCTGGAGAAGAGACGGCTGCCTCATTGTAGCCTTCCATTATTTAAAACGGGATTATAAACAGGAGGAGAATCAACTTTTTACAAGGGTAGACAGTGATAGGAGAAGGGGGAATGGTTTCAAGCTCAGGGAGGGAAGGTTTAGATTGGATGTCAGGGGGAAGTTCTTTACCAAGAGAGTGGTGATGTGCTGGCACAGGCTGCCCAGAGAGGCTGTGGATGCTCTATCCCTGAAGGTGTTCAAGACCAGGTTGGATGGGACCCTGCGCACCCTGGTCTAGAACCAGCTCCGGAGGTTGGTGGCCCTGCCTGTGGCAGGGGGGTTGGAACTTGATGATCCTTGGGGTCCCTTCCAACCAAAGCCATATGATTCTATGATACGATTCTATACTCTTCTGCTCATCGCTTTTAATACTACTTTCTGTGATCACTTTAAATTCATCTAACACCCAATTACCACAAAAATAGTCAGTGCTGCTTAATCTTCTGCATATCCAACTGCATATTCCAGATGTTTTTTGTATTTTCACAAGCTTTTGAACAACAGTGTGGTGAACTGAATGCAAAACCTACCTTCTGAAAATTGATGCACCAAAAAAGTTCAATTTCAGCAGACCTCTTCACTAGAAATGAAAAGAACAGTGAGGACATCCCATTTGATGTCATCTTGTCTTTGTGCTACCTAGCTGATTTTATTTTCCTGCAGTACACATAATGTTAGAATTTTCTACTGAAGTAACTGAGCTCTTTAATGTCATCCATGAAAAAAAAAACCATCAAAATCAAAGATAAACCACAGCCCTATATACTAGAGATTTTCAAATATGGAATAACCCAGAGCTGTACCTGAAAATTTTAGAGCTAGTCTCAATGCCTCCTAATATTTAAAGTTCACACTTCTCAAGAAAGGCATTTTTACCAGCATCTTCAGAATATAGAAAATGCTAAGAAAAATTCAAATTTAATTATTTAGTTTCTTAGAAGTAATTAGAAAGCAGGATTTCCCAAGCAACACATTTACTCCAACATTCCAAAATTTGTTTTCATTTGTACCCGATATTAAAAAGTCCCCCGTATAATAGCAAAAAAAATGTTTTTTATTTTGTTTTCTTCTCATTTCATCCAGCACATTGAATTGGTCCAGTTATATCAAAATCATATCCTGCTTAATACTTACATTTTGTTTTGAATATCAGAAAGTGTAAACTGAATTGTTAATCTGCATGCTTTCTAACAAAACTAACACATTTGCACTTCTATTTCAACAAGCATGCATTTTCCAGTACATACAACTAAGTGGTGAGAGCCCACCTTCTCAGGATGCTCAGAACCCCTCTATTCTGCAATACACAGCTATCTGCTTGTTTAACTTTTCCTTAGTAGGAGCACTGAAACAAGCTAAGCCTTGGTAATCAATTTACTTGGCAAACCATAAAGAGAAGTATTACAAATAGCATGGTCTAAAAGAGACAAAAACATGCCTGAGCTTTCTTGGCATCAGACAAAGAAAAAAATCAGCCAAAGCACTGTTTTTCAACATCAGCAGGTTACCTCGTCAAGCTGAAGATGTCATCCAAGAGACACAGACATATCAGAATCAAGGTTGTCATTCAATAACTGTTTTGTGCGTAACTGTCCCTCATGGTTTAGTCTATTTAATACTCTTAAATGTTAAAAGCTTTAGTATTAGTTAAAACTATTATCATAGAAGATGAAAACTCAATCCATGTTTCCCTGTCACATGAAGCATTTACTAGCAGAACGTGGATCAGCATTTGCAGCATTTCTTCATAAAAAGAAACAGTGAAATAACAAAAAGCCTTGCCCATAGGAAGCACTGAAAAGCAACTTCTGAATGTTAACTCACATGGCACATGAAAAAACGAGCAACTTTATGGATGTAAAGAATAATTATCTGAAATAGCCACTTCAAGGAAAAATATCATTTTCCATATATTCCAGCAGCTGCTAGTGAAAATTAGTCCTTTCTTGCTTCAATTTTGCAATTAAGTGTCAAATTGAAAAAAAAACATACCAAAAACACAGGGTATTTTTTTGTAATGCTTTCTACTTAAAGAAAGTTTGCAAATTGTAGCTTGTCAAAGTTCTCCAGCTAACGTAAAGTCTATTTGGAATTCAAAGCAGAACATCAGCCTTCCTGTCAGCAACAAATACAGTCCATACTTCCCAAACTTAGAATTACCATGAACAAATACTGACGTGTCTGGGTTTTGGTATTGCTTATTGATTTTTAATGCTAGATTATAATAGATTATATTATGAAGTTTTAACCAGGTAAAGCTGAAAACCTAAGCCAATGTGATATTCTGCATTCCCTCAATGTGGCGTGGCATGTCTTCAAAATTAAAAGATTGGTAGATTAATGGGCAATATTGCATCAATTCAAGTCAGTATGAATACTACATGGTGAACTACTGGATTCCTACTTTATGGTCATCATTAGTTTAAAAATAAAACAACAAAAAACAAAAAAACACACACCACCAAGAAAATCCTTTGCAAAAGATCAACTGCTAAGATAATGCTTGAGATATATTTAAGAATCTAGGAATGTATTCAAGTAGGACAAACATTTCACCTGCTATCCAAACTAAGAAAACTTCTACAGTACTGAGAAAAAAACATGTTCATAGAATCACAGAATCATAGAATCACCAAGGTTGGAAAAGACCTACAAGATCATCCAGTCCAACCATCCGCCTATCAGCAATATTTCTCAATAAATCATGTCCCTCAACACAATGTCTAAACGTTCCTTGAACGCCTCCAGGGTCAGTGACTTCACCACCTCCCTGGGCAGCTCATTCCAGTGCCTGACCACTCTTTCAGAGAAGAAAGAAGCTTTGCTTTTCCTCATGCTCAAAGCATGGATATAAATCGTTACTTCTGACCACAGCCCATCTCAGCTTCCCCTAAATCAAACGAAACGCAACTTGAAAAACCCCCAGGGACACTGTTGCCTGCTCTCTCTTGGTTCTGTGAACAGAGGTTTGCAGGGCGATGCCTAAGAAAGCCTGAAACAATGGATATGCTCCATATATGGCTAACAGGCCAACAAGAGTCATCAAACTACCTTCTTATATAAAAGCCCAGTAGTGGGAACACCTGCTAATGTATAGGATCTTTACCCTTCTTAGCTAAAGCTACCTGAATCAACACTCTGCAAACTGCCATAACCAGCCTGCAGCGAGGAGCTCTAGCTGGGAGCAGGTCAAGGAGGGAGGTCAGTTTTTGAAACAGATCATAGTCCTTACAGAAATTCAGGAGTCCTAGATCCAGAAGCCAAGTAAGCAGCAGTTTCCAGCTCATTGACCACATTGCTCAATGGGCAGCAGGTATCTCATTGTCCTGCTTTACTCTCCTGAAACTATTTCTGGATTCCATGCGGAGACTTTTTACTGTTATATATATAATTATTTGTTAAAAAAATAACACTATGGAGCAGCAGGTTTTTTTGCTTCATTTTCAGTAAGCCTCTAGAACATCTCACATTCATACTGCACACACACACAACTTTTTATTGGGCCTTTATTTTAACAGATAGCAGGAAGAGCTTCTGAACTGCTGCATCAATTAAGGACAACACTTTCCCACTAGAAATTCAATGCCCACGCTAGAAGGATGTTTGCAGTTAAAGTAAGCATTGCAAATCCAGAGATAAAATATTACTACTTTGCTCTCGGAATCCAGTGCTCCTTATCACCACCATCCCCAGTCCCTCCTTAAAAAATATATAAAAATAAAATAATAAAAAAAAATTTCCAACTTTTCACCATATGAGGCCACTACCTGTAGAAAGTTACTACACAGATTGCGCATAGCTGTCACACACACACTACAACTACTCCCCTGATGAAGCTTTAATAAAATTGATAGAAGCCTACAAACAATTAACATGCCCCTATTATAAATACATATAGCTATGCTTGCCAAACTAATACAGCATTTAATAATTTTGTAGATTCATCTGCTTATTCTGTTATAAAAATGCATATAGCATATTTCACTTTATTAAGTAAAAAATATTAAATGAAAAATTACAGCAATTAATATAATGCAGCATGTATGCTTGATGTGTACCTTCCATTTAAAGAAAAAGAATCTGAAAAAGTTATTTCAGAGTGATGAGTAAGTCACGGCTAGTGAAAGAACAATCCAAACGATGTTTATTCACATTAACATAACAGAAGCTTTTGTTGTAGATCACAGCAACAAGTTGGAAGCTATACTAAGTCTGTTTCAGAGAGCTTTTGATTTGTGATGAGGTATTAGACATACAGCCAGCTCATTTTCTGCAGTATCAGAAAGCAGCTAAGCAACTGAAACCAGTATATTAAAGTCAGGCACTCATTGTTTGGAATAGAGAGAGATCCCAGCAAAACAGAGGCACTTTTCTAGGAACATGAGAAGTGAAAAACTTCTTTCTTTCAAATCAGATACAATAGGAAAGGAAAAGCATCAAAAATGTGCACGCTACTCCTGTGCTGGCTCTTACAGCACTGATTTCACCTGGCTTTTATGTGCCTCAGTTTCAATGTCACTCCTTTAGAAGAACATGAATCTCATCATAATCAATAATTACTAAGTTTTGTCCTCCTGCATTTCTCATAATTTTGCTATATCAAGATGGAAAAAGCACTGGCTAAACATTAACTTCTAGTGCCCACAGTCACTACCTTGTTGTTTCAAATGAATAAATAAATAAATAAATACACTGACAAATCTCAAAATAATGACATATAGCGCTTCTGCATTTGCCTAGGAAATAGTGTATTTTCAATTAAATATCACCTTGATATACAATACATATTAATTAAAATTACAGATGTTCAAGAACATGAATTTTATGATTGTATCAAAGCAACAGGAAGGATAAATGGTTTCTGCACTTCGTTTTCTTTGAAGTTTGGAGGGGTCCAAATTATTGCCATTTCACTCTATGAAAAAATAAACTCAAATATCTTTAAACCCCCATAACATTCCTAATACTAAAAACATGCATAAAAGATCATACTTTTTCTTGATGTTATAACTGTACTCTCATATAAAATAAGATATATTTCAGCATTGATACGTCTCTTACCAGAAACCACATATGATTTACAACTGCTAGGCAGCATCTAACAGCACTTATACTTGTGTACATGATGACTACGCTCCATGTATCCTGCAAAAACATTTTCAAATGTAATTTGTGTTTGGTCCTTTAAATCATCAGAAGATCTCTCTCTCTCTTTCATATTCCCAAACAAGCAAAGTAGCTAAAATATTGGCTGCTCAAAAGCACTCCATTAGTTTAACTATAGACTGTTACTGACAACAACATTCAGTTGGAATGAGCGTTTTTGCATTCCTTGACCAGCTGGAATACAAAGTTTGCCTGGTTTGTCCCAGCCCAGAAGTGGTAGCTGCAGACACTAGTTCCCAGTAACGCACAGAATTACATGAAAGTACATTTCAAATATAAGAAGAACAATTTTAAAAACAGTGTGCAAGAAGGCTTATATTTATAGTCCAAGCATAAAGCTACCTTACTGTCAGAACTGGAAATCATCCCTATCAACTCTCGCTTAACTCAATGGGAGTTCTCCATGTACTGCTGCCCCATCAAAAATGCTGTCCTGAATATGCAGTCCCTCTTGTTTGGTGGTTTGTTTTTCCAGCACTACTAGACCAAAACCAATGTAATTAAGAAGAAAATATTCAAGAGACAAATGATTTTTCAAATCACTCAAATTCTGAGATCAGCAGCTAGTTTTTACACATTCCCATTCAGCCCAGAAGACAGGTATGTAACCAGCAAGATCAGGTCAGAATGAAATACATCAATGATTTTATGAACGTTTCCAAAACAGTGTTATACTGAGTACAGATATAGAACAAATCCTGTGTCTAAGTTTGTGAATTCACCTATGAAAAGCATCACTGATCTGTACACCTGAAGAATGTTATAAATTCTCAGTGAAATGCCCTCTCTGATGAGATGAAGGAATTAAAAGCCTTACCCTAAAGGGAAATCTCACTATTTTTGAACAGGCTGGATCATTCCTCAGATGTTACATCCACAGAAAAGTATTCCTACACTTTCAGCAAGCATAGCATAGTATGACAACAACAGGGATTTAATCTGAGAATGTAAAATAGTACTGTAAAAGACAACAAGGCAAATGGGTAGAGATTATATCCTCACCTAATGATGGCAGATGCTTTATTAAGCTTTTTAAAGGAGTTGTAACCCTGTAGAAGCCTGAGAAGAATTTCTTTCTATAACAGTCATCCAACCTGCTTTGATTCTTTTGTAAATCCTACTGCTTAGTGGAAGGGAAGAACTGTACACATTTGGATAATTCATACCAAGTTATAATAACGTGCTGTAATAACATTCTGGCTTTCAAGTGATAAAAGGAAAACTGTCAGTTTAAATTATTTTAAATTATGAGTCTCCAAAACTTTTCTTTTTGATGTGCAAGCAGTACAAAACAACAGCTAGAGGCTCTAGGCAACAACTGTCCCATTGCTGCTTCACCTTAATCCACACATTGCATTCCTTCAGTCCATGAAGTTTGATCTTGCGTGCCTTCAACTCTAACCCCCCACCTTCTTTTGAAGTGAAACCTCTTACTGTTTTGTTGTTTCAAGGTATTTTCTTCAGTACTTACTAGAGGAAGAATGAGTGAATTTTGTGAACCATTGGGCAAAATAAAAAAAAGCACAAGAAGCAGGCTGCACATTCAGCTGCTGCAATTTGGCCTAAATCCTCTGTTAGGGCACTAACTACCTGAAAACATCATCTATCTTGCTGAACACTTCTATTATAAACACTGGAGGCCTATGTACTATGCCCCCCAATGCGCACACCTGGTTTCTCCATAGCTTATCTTTTACATTTACATTCATCATTTTTCATGAGTGCAGAAACAATAACACACTGTAAGTGCATGCTACAGTATCCATTACATCAGGCCTCCTTCGTAACTGTATTCACACCTAAATTATTTCCTGCCCAGACTTTTGCAGTTCCCCATATACTACACAAAATAATTCACAAAGCTTGAAAGCTGTGGCTATATTCTGCTGTCATGCTAGTTCGTAAGTTGTTTTTTTTTTGTTTGTTTATATTACCTCTTCCTTCTCTCTCTACCACAGACTTACTACAGCCACTATGAGAGTGAAAAATTTTAAACAACATACAAAAATGACATATTGGTTTCTGAACTTTCCATGGTTTAATTCTCATTTTCTAAAATGCAAATATTCACCTAATCTCTTTGCCTTCTTGTTTTGAATCTTTCATCCCAGCTCCTTCACTGTCTTTACAGAATTACAGGGGTTGGAAGGGACCTCTGAAGATCATTCAAGTCCATCACTTCTGCTAAAGCAGGTTCCCTAGTGTAGGTTACACAGAAAAGCATGCAGGCAGGTTTTGAATATCTCCTGGCTCCACAACCTCCGGGCAGCTTGTTTCAGTACTCTGTCACACTCAAAGTAAAGAAATTGCTCCTCATGCTCATATGGAACTTTTCGTGCCCCAGTTTGTACCTGCTGCCCCTTGCCCTGTTGTTGTGTACCACCACAAAGAGCCTGGTCCAATCCACTTGACTCCCACCCTCTAGGTATTTACAAGCACTGATAAGATTTCTCCCCCCAACCCCTCCAATCCCCCCAGTCTTCTCCAGGCTGAACAGTCCCAGGCCTCTCAGCCTTTCCTCATAAGGGAGATGCTCCAGGACCCAATCACATTTGTGGCCCTCCATTGGGCTCTCTCCAGAAGTTTCTGTCCTCAAACTGGAGAGCCCAGAACTGGATGTAGCACTCCAGACATAGCATCACCAGGGCAGAGTAGAGAGGGAGGATCACCTCCCTCAACCTGCTCGCCATGCTCTTTTTAATGCACTCCAGGATACCAGTTTTTTGTAAGAACAATGTCCAATAGCACACCTCTCTTCATTTGCTCCTCTACCACCTGCATCAGAATGTTATTTTTGACACACTGCAGGAACCTCCTGGACTGTGTGTGCTTGGCAGCATTGCTTTACCAGCAAACATCAGGGAGACTGAAGTCCACCAAAGGAGAACAAGTGATTGAAAGAGAACAAGTGCTTGTGATCATGAGGCTACTTTCAAGCTGTGGCACAGCTTGTCACCATGCAGTTTTATACAATTGAGGACAGAGATATCGACTTGCAGTTGTCATTAGTCAACACACACATTAAGAATAGTTTGTCCCCTCCGTAAACAGTAAGTTCCCATTTGAAGTAACATTTATCTAAATACTGCCCAAATTCTTTCCTTTTGGACTATAAATTATTTCTAATGCTCCTTGGAAGACACAAAGAATAGAAAGCAAAGGCAAACCAAACTGCTTAATCACATTAATTCAGCAAAAGCCTAGGGTTGTTAATAACAAATTCTGCTTTGGAAGAAGTAAAAAAAAATGCTGCAAAAGAAGTTGAAATTATTGTTCTTTGTAAAAGTAAAAACAGGAGGTGATTTCTAACATTTCATAAATCTTGCGTTTTCCTATTTGCTTCCAAGCTTCAGGGCAGAGACTAAAAGGCTAATAAAATGCAGGTCAGTCCATAATTCTCTTTTTTATAATTTATACATTAGTGAAAATAAAGCTGAAAGATTCATTTTTGCTATTACAAAGCATTAGGATTTAATTCCTTAATTTTGTAAATTCAAGGTTACACAACAGACATAATAAAAAAAATTATACAGTAGCCAACACAAACACAGAACGTGAAATTCTCCCTCTGATCAGCAGTAAGATCACACAAGTACTTTAAAGTGTATCCCTTCTCAGATATTACTTTACAGTTATTTTGAAAAATCTAGGGTAGTAGGCATTCCAGTTTATATTGCTTCAATGTCTATTTTTTTCATACTATTTAATCTGCATCACACTGATGAAAATTCTGTGTTTTCTCTTGTGATACCACAACCTACTATGGAGAACTATCTTTCTGCATGTAACAGCTTCTCTCAGACTGACTGCTGTCATGTGTGTCCTGCTCTGAAAGTAATGCCTTCTATTTTATTGTCCCACAACATCAGAGGCGGATGTTGGTGGTACAGCAGTAGAGATTGAACTTTTTCCATTGCATTTTGTTGCTGTGCAACAGATGGCAGCAGAGGTGCAGTCTGACAAAATCATGTCTGACATGGAAGTGCAATTGAAACAAAGGTGTGGAACTGAATTCCTCTATGTGGAAAAAAAATCACACCTGTTGACATTCATCAACACTTACTAAATTTCCATGGATCCCATACAGTGGATGTGAGCACAGTGAGGCAGTGGGTGGTGCATTTCAGCAGTGGCAATGGCAAAGTGAAAGACAAGACATGTTCCAGACAGTCATGAAAATTTTTACAAGCATGGCTTGTAGGTTCTTGCTCATCACTAGCAAAAATGCATAGCTAACGGTAGTGACTATGTTGAAAAACAGGGGTTTTTAGCCAAGAATTTGCTGTGTCAATTAGTGTTATTGTGTCCTTTGCATCTGTCGTAGTTTCCATGCAAATAAAAAGGAGGCATTACCTTCGGAGCAACCTATGTATATCACTCTCCTCATTCCCTCTTCTCTAGACCAATTAAAACTTACTATGCTTTCTAAACCTCTTACAAATTCTCTTGCTTTCCTTTGGATTCTGACTCATTATGTCCAGCTTGGCATTCCAGTTTAAGCACGCCTGTTAGTTTAGATACAGCCTCACCAATGGTAAATAGAGTGGAAATGTTATTTCTCACTTCAACTGTGGTATTTCTGCCAACAGAACTTTCACCATGTTTTGCTGACTTACTCATTCTGCTGCACACTGCTATCCCCATATCTGATTCTGCAGTACTTCCACCTAGTTATCTTTCCATACTCCTACCTTTCTGATTTTACATTTGCATATGCTGTATTTAGCACTATTTATCACACATTACTTTGTCCAGTGCAAATCACTACTCCAGTTTATCAAGATTTTCAAAAGATAAAGCTTCTTCGTGGTTTCTTCCTTTACTTGGCAGGGTCCACTGATTTCTGCACATAAGTTCCCTCTTCCACAAAAAGCATGAAACATTTCTAGCCCAAGAGGTTTGTACTGGCTGTCAAGTTCAAGAGCAAGTGACTAAAAACCTTTCTTTGGGAAAATTCATTCACTTGGTAAAGTAATCCCATTATAACAATTTAAGTGAGAGTTCCCTAGTTTCACTTGAGATAATGTTAATGCACCCAGCTGCAATTAAATTGAGATAAAGTTCTGTGAACCAAACCTAGGAGCGGAAAAGCCTGAAATGGTAAGGAAGAAGCAGAGCAAAAAAAAAGGGCACAAGCAGCGTTCAATTTATCACCATGAAGTCCACTGCTACGTAAAAGTCAAGGAAATGATGGACAGCAACTGGCATTATCTGTTCTGAATGCCTGATGGATGAGAATTTGGGAGTTCCTCTCTGAAGGCACACCAAGAAAGCACACAAGGACATGGACAGAAATGGTACGGCACATTCCTGAGCACTGTCCCCAGGTCGCAAAACAATTGACTCATGGAAACTGCTCATCTGGCTGCCCAGGGCAGTAGCACAGTGAGCAGCTCCCGCTGTAGGATGGAGGGGAGGAGGTAGGATACCAAAACCCCGCACTAACTGAAAGGGATAGTACTGTATGCAAGCCACATAGAATTAGGGTCTGGATGAAAACAATCAAGAAGAACGTCATCAGCTCCTACTGCCTGGACCACACCTAGCTTCATAAATATCCTTTGCCTGTTGTGTTCCTACTGTGCACTATTGATAAAACTATCAAATGTTTGGTCACAGTAAACCTTTCTGCAGTTATTACTTCAGCCTTAAGTGCTCATTTCTGCGACTGTCTAAGCTTTTTCTATGGAACCTCTTGGGTTTTTGTTCACACAAGATAAAACTCATTCCACATCTCACTATCTCTAGTTCTTTTAAGGGTGGTACATTTTTCCACTTACTCTTCATAACATAAATTCTTCAAGCCATCCATTCACACAAAAACCTGCCTTTTTAAATAATGGAGTCATTCTAAAATGGTGTTGATCAGGAAGATTAAGTATGTTTTAAAGTGCTTTTTATTCCAGAAAAAAATAATGATTTCATGAATTTGAAGTAACATTAGCAATAGAAAAGATTAAAAGAAGAGCATGGCGCCTGGTGCTTCCTTTTAAAACAATGAAATTATGCTGCTGATTTTAATGAAATCATTTCAGCCTACAAATAGCTAAAGGATCAAAACTTTATAATTACTTGCATTAAAACAAGTCTTTTCACACTATTATCAAAACAACGCTAACTGATTAAATGAGATTTTAAAAGTTAGTTTGTATTTTATTAACATTAACATTTTGTGGGTAAAATGTGTTTAGTATTAATTTCCTGTGTAATGTGACTTTACATATTTGAAAGCTTCCCACTTCAGTCTCAGAAAATATTTTTGACTTCAAATTATGCCAAAAATTATCTGGAGGCTAATCCTTATCGAATCCATGGGGTGAAACTGCATCCTATGGAAATCAGAGGGTGAAATTCTGCCCCAGTTAATTACAGTATCAAACTATATTTCCTCTAGTGAAGTTTAAGCAGAAGATAAGAATTTTCAGGGAAAGACTCTCTAGATGTGGCAATTACAAAAACCATGCATGTATGCGTATAGCCTTTTGATCCTTCTTTTTATACAGTTTTTGTTGTATTTATCTCAATATCAACCTTTTCAGTCATGCTTCAGAACACATTTTCTTGAACAGTTTTACAAAGAATACAGTCTCTAGAGGCCAGAAGCAGCAGAGGACTAAGCCTTCTGTCTTTTCCAGAAAGAAGTTCCACTAAACACTCTTTTCACAGATTTTACCTTATGAAGAATTTGTACAACAATCAGACTGTGAAGGGAAAAAGTATCTAAGCTAACTCCTCTCAAATGACCAGGAAATAATACCCACTGTCATATGGGAGAAAGCAGAGGAGACAGGAGAAAAGCACTGTATATTAAATTCACTGTACAATTTATTTCTAAATAATTTAAAGTGTGACAGTGTTGCACATAATTAATATCACATTCTATTCATTCTGGTTTCTTACATAGCCAATGTAATTTTTTTTATTTTTTTTTTTAAAAAGGATCACTTGGTGAGAAATTTCACTTCTGCATGGTTTAGGTATCTCTTCAGTCAACCATCTGCTTGAAATGCAGTGTGATCTTTCACAACAAATATTATACCTGGTGCTCTCATCTTAGTATGAGACTGTATAATCTACCAATAATATGAAGTCTAACCATTTCTAAAATACCTGAGCACCCAATCCCCAGGAATAAAGCACATTTGTGTTCTAGTCTTAAATGCTGTGCGTTCAATCCAACAATCACCAGGGCACTAATCCTGCAAGACTCTCACAATTAGAAATTCCGCTGAATTTTGCGAGCATTGCCTATGCAGACAGAGGAAGACCGCCCCAAAGAAAAGCTATATTTTGTGATAGACAAATCACTACTTCAGTGATTTTCATCCCAACAATCCAAACGAGCAGTACCGAGATCCAGCACCACCCTGCCATTCTGATAAGCTGTTTCCCATCAAACTTCCACATGTGGCATTTTAAATACGTACAGACAAACAGACTCCCCACTCTGAACTTGTCAGAGCCTCAACATCTGTTTGAGTATTCCCTTAGACTGTAAAGCTACCTCTAGCAGCCTTAAAGAAGTTCAGCAACAGTAGCCACTGCAGTGGCTGCCCCTTTCTCAATGCCTGATACTAACATGGTCAACTTGCTATGTCTGTTATGGACTGGATTTTACAGTCGTGTAAAATCAAATAAAACTGTCCCTGTGTGTTCCTATTACGTCTGCAAGTACACTGAAGAGTTAACAAGCAAACACAAAAATTGTAAATTACTTAATGCCAATCTAGAAATATTAATACATTAAGTTTTCAAACAAAAAGCTAATACATGTATGCAAAAAAACCATGATTATAAAACATGCTCAATTTCAGATCTTAAAAAAAACCAGGAAAATCGAAGTTTTGAAATCATGTAAGCCAATGTCACCATTGTACTTCTTAAAGTTTTAACTTTCTGCAGTATTCAGCAAAAACTTAACTTCTATCAAAGAAAAATAATGCAAGAAAATAAAATGCTTTCAAAAGCATACACACATCTTTCAAAATCCAAAGTACTAAGCTGACAATTCAGAACAGAAGGCCATACGGTAAGAGCAATAAGGATGAAAAGAAGCAATAGAAAATGTGAAAGCACTACAGAGTCTTCCGCACAGAGACTAGTCTTCTACTTGTCTGCTGTATTTACTATAGACTCTTTTTGACAGCTAATTCATTCTTTATCATAGATTCAGTCTTAAATTTGCGTTTTTCCATTCTGCTCCATGGTAAGATATCAGGTTCCTGTAAAGCACGCTTCTTATAAGCTTTAAACAGCATTGTAACTTGGGCCTTGCTACCACGTTTTACAAACACTACATGCTATATTTCATATCTGATGCTGCAAGTACAGTCAAATATACATCACGAACAATGAATTAACCGCACTTTTTTGAGCGGACATTTATTCTTGCCAAACAGTTTAGAAATAATACTGAATAGTTTAAACAGACAGAACTCTGGCCTCAATTCAAGAAAAGCAGTAAGATGTTTAAAAAAAAATCCTCAACAGAGCTGCCTTTTCCAGACAAAGAGCCTTTTTTTTTTTTTTTTTCCTTTTGGCAGAGAGCTTCGGGCGCTGAGCCAAGGAGCTACTTATCAGCTGTTTGACATCAGGGGAGGCCCACGTGCGTCAGCAGGCCCAGCAGGGACCCCTGGCTCATGGCAAGGCACTGAGTGGTCCTTATCTTATCAGTTGGCAGGGTCTGGCACTTCATCCACCACAGTGTGAAAAAAAAAAAAAGCAAGTGAAAAAGTGGGGGAAGGAAGGAAGGTATGTGTCACGGGGAGGGAGGAGACCAAAGAGGACCTGTGAGCCAGGCTGTACTGCAGAACAGGGCTGGATTATAGTTGGGCCTACTGTGCTGCCTGCTGCTGCTGAAAATCACAACAGTGGTTTCTCCTGCTTTCCATGGGAGAGGAATGACTTCTGATTCATTTTCATGTGAGGCAGAACAACACGCACACTGGAGGGACAATGCTCCCTTTCACACACATCTGGTAGAGAGGGTTGCCAAAGAAATGGGGAATATGATACACTCATTAAAAAGCTTATCAAGGTAAGCACGTCCTCCAGGAAAGCTCTGAACCAGCACAGTTGCTTAACGAGAACAAGATTTAAATGGCCCAGTTTATTTCTTCAAATGCACAGCTTCAACAAGATTTATTACTTAAGCAAATTATTCTTGGGAAGGTGCTATATTGTAAGTCATGCTTAAGTACATCTCCAAGCTTAAAAATTGATTGCATAAACGAATCTTTGTATTTAGTACTTGGAAAAACATTCACCCAGGAAGGCAATCAAGTAAAACATCTGCTTTCCAAGGCTTATTTCAACTGAAAAAATTCATATAATTACTCAGAAAAATATGACTTGTCTTACACTACCCTTCCTACACAATGTGTATGAATCAGACAGCAAAAGAATAAGTCACCTCCTTCAGATTAGTTTGCTTAAATAAAGAACTAGTCTATCACTAAGGGTACACCACAGGGTATAAATTACAAGACAAAATGAGAAGCTGTTAAAGTATCTGTGGAAATTACTGGGTTTGTACCCTGGAACACTTTTTGTAATTAATCCCAGGTATTTCCCCAAAAAAACTTTTCATCTTATATTGCAGTGAGCCAAACTGACATGAATATACAACAAAGCTGAACTGCTGAACACTTGAAACACACAAACTTTATTCATCAAGCATTCAGCAGAACTTTGCAAACACCCATGCATCCTTGCCAAAGGACCAGGACTGGACACTCTCTCATGGATTTGGTTCACTCTGACAAAGTTTCTTCCTATGGTTCTAGCTTTGTTACACAAAATACAGTTTTCATACAGAGCATTATCAAAGATTGTCATGTTTTGCTGCATACAGCCATCCTGTCCTTCAAGTTTCATTCTTCATCTTATGTCAGCTTTCTGATCCATAACAATACTGTTTAGTTTACGGGACAATCATTCTTCTGGAGAAGCAATATGCTTTTATGGTCAAACACACTAGCAGAAATGAAGACCTAAGTGGAAACACATCCTAAGCCTTTATCAACATTGCCAGTAAAAGAATGAAATCCGCACTATAGAGTTGAGTGCGTTTCAAGAAATTTTCCAGTACAAGCAGTATATTTTCCTCTCCAAATATGACTTGACTATTTATTAAGTAAATATCAATAATGTATTCTCTCATGAAACAAAAACAGAAATTTGTTACTGAAGACCCTGGCATTTACAACATTGCTATAGAGTGAAATACTTCATATCCACTGTTTTCCTATGAAAAAGCTATGAAATTATTACAATACGCTACTGCTTCAAATTTTTATTAATCTAATTTATTTTTCTGTTTTCTTTGTTATTTAAAGAAACAACCTCTTTGACCAAAAAAAAAAATGCTATCAAGTTTAGTAGATGGAGAGAGAAAAATCCAATCAGAAATCTGAAGAGAAACGTAATTTTTCTATACTAAGCTGCAATCTAACCTTTACAGATGGATTTCCACACTTGGATGAAGTGCATATGGACTAGGAGACTCAACAAGTGATCTGCAGACCACGTTGTTTTCCTGAGAGTTAAATGATGCAGCTTAAATACAGAAGTTACTGGCAGTGATCAAAGATCAACTCATGTGGGATCATGTGTCTACATACCATGTGACATGCAGAAGGTAAGTGTCAATGGTTTACAGGCATTTGGCCCAGTTCCGTGACGAATGGTGCGGGGGACCTATGGACCCATGCCCCAAGAAAGGGAAAATGGAAAAAAAGGGTAGGGAGATGGGCCTGAGAGCAAAAACAGCGGCAACAATCTGAGGAGAAACAAACTAATTTACTAAATAAGATATCAGAATGCAAAACAACACACTATAATACAATATAATTACAATTTAAGCTGATAAATCCAATACGAGAGAGAATGCCCAAAAATCAAGGTAGGCCTTACTCTAATACCGATGATAAGACGGCTGGGGAGTAAGATGCTGCCAGGACAAGAGACAGGCGGAAAGAGCACAAGGTCTTGTGATCTGCGAGTTTTTAATCTTTCCCTCTGACAGGAAATGGTAACAGAAGAGCAAAGTCCCCTGTGGACTGTAGTAGTCCTTCTCTTCTGAGAACCAGGTACATACACTACATGATGTTATGATGTGGAATACCAATAACCAAAAATCATAAAACCATGACAGTAAGTTTTTTTCAGATTGTATGATTTTTGGAAAAACAGTACAGATCTATTATATATATATTTTTAAAAACACTGGATGTGATGCTTCATTAGCCAAGACAGACAGACAGAATAAAATAACATGCTAAGTTATATCTGTGCTTTTACTTGGCTGGACAAGTACTGAAAAAGGCCTTTACGCATCTGCATTTTGCAACTCTATCTTCTTCTTCCTTTATTATTTTGAAACAAGACAAACCTGAAGATCTCAATGCAGATATACAGTAACAATTCATTTTACACAAGAGCTGATTTAAGTGCTAAACTTAAATCATACACCAATGCTTTGCCAGCTGTTGTCAATGCAATAAAATAGTTTCTTACATGACTAAATCAGATCATACTCTACACAGCAAGTACATATGCTATTCTATTCAGGTATGGCTTTTGTCAAATATACACATAAAAGCTGATTTGTTTTATTACAATGAGAATTCAAAGCAACATGCAGTTAAGTCAGTGATGTAACTATGTTTTGGATAACATCTTTCTCTCCTCCCCCCCAGAATCAACGTAGGCCTTAAAGAATGAGCCAGATGACACTCCTTTCACATTCTTGTTCAGTTTTTCATTTAGATTGTATTTAAAATCCTAAATAATGAAAATGTCATCGTGTCTACCAAAGACTTCATGTCACAGCAGGCATATGCTTGCTCTTCTATCTTCCACTGTTAGTATCATGACGACTTTCAAAGAAGGATCTCAATTTCATTTTCAGCTTCAGATTTTGCTTGCTCCCAGATAGGAGGAATCTGGGCGGTGAAGACTACTGTTGTTGTTTGGGGTTTTAGGCTTGTGTTCAGCATTGTAGTTGATTTTTATATTTTCTTTTAGCAAGGAAAAGAGGATAAATGAAAATAAGAGGGGGGGGGGGGAAGAAAGAGGATTTTTTTTCTAGAAAAGAAAACAACCAGAATTCAAGTTATTTACAGGGAAGAATGAGATACTGGTCACACCAAGTCTGACTAATCGAGTAGTTCTCCTGTAAACAGGAGTTCTATAAAATAATTCCCTTGTAAAAAACTATTCTTAGTACAACGAAATAGCAAAATTCTAAGTAGTGTAGCTGAATTTATAAAACAGACCTTCATTTCTACCCCAGAATATAAAATAAAAGCAAGTACAATGTTCGTTTCTGGAGAGGTCACTTTGGAAATTGAACTTGAGATTTGGTCTCACAAACTAATGCAGAGACAACACAGTCATTCAGAGGAGGCTGCAACAGACCTTTCTTGCTATGGTCAGGTTCCTTGCCAACAGAATAAATACTCTTCTGCCAATCACTATCCCACCCCAGAGGAAGAAATCCCAATACCTCATTGGCCTAAACACTGGAAAGAATAAAAAAGCCTGGCCCTCTGGATGAGAGCATGACTTGTCAGAACCACACAGAATGGAAGTACTGGAGATGCAGCCACAGTACAGTCAGTGAGCTTGTTCAAACACGGCCAGTCTTTCAACACAAATACTAGTAGCTGCAATCACTGAAGAAGGATTACCAGATTTCACAATGAGGTGGCAATTTGGTACTGAAATCATCGATCTTAAAATTAAAGAACATCAAAACGTCTGTTGAAAATGCTTGATTTCCTTTTTTAAAGGAGTAAAAATTCAGTTTCATTTCTAACTTTAATATAACTGTACGTTACATATTAATCTCTCCAAAATTTTAAGTAGAGAAGCTAGCATTTTGCAGATCATTTTGTGTTCTCTGCAACTGAAATAAAATGAAAACTATAACTGAGTAGCCAGGATATTAATTCTTCCATTTAAGTTGCAAGCTACCTGTGGGGACAGGGAGAGCGTGCTAATTACTCAACTGTTGAGAGTTTCAGGCAGTGAAGTCAAATTTTGAGCTGAAAGAGGTAATGTCTTTAGATAACTACTAATCTGAAAAATCAAAAAACTTATGTTTTCTAATTCTTGTATGTGACCAGAGAACATTACTTCACTCAGTTTTATTTCAGTATCTGCAAAATTGAAATAATTGTTCTCATTGAAACTTCACCTATTCTTAGGGTAATAACCCAACTCTTACAGTTTAGTTTGATTCATGAATTTTGTATCATAACATCAAAAGCACCTCTTCACATGCTTAAAGATAATCACATGTGGTCCACAGAAAGAAGAACTTCTGATTGTTCTCTGCAGATTGAACAACCCCTTTAGCACAGTGAAGCCTTGATCTTGACCACTTCCTCTAAAAACTCTAGTAAATCTTGTCATTGATCATTCTTATATAAGCATTTTTAAATAGATTTCTTAGTTGTCTATGACTGCTTTTTCCAGAGATTTTCAAACTGTGAGGTGGCTAAAGCAATCCCCAAATTTCCCTATCTTGATGACAAACTGCATCATACCTTGAGGTAACAGTACTTCTTATGACATTCTGGTGTAATTGTGTTCAATAGCCTCATGTATGTAACAAGGAAAGCAATAGGAAACCAAAACTGCACAAATAATGTAAGTCAAGGAAAAAAAGTTGTGTAAGCTGGAGTGGCCAAAACTAAGGATTAACATACCCTACTTAATGAAGAGCCATGAGGAAGTTAACAACCGCACGTGGTATGAATTGTAATCTTATCCACAGATAACACATGTCCACAGCTAGAAGAATAATGTGGCAGGGACTGAAGGAAAACTGTTTCCTTAACCAAATGTTTTGCTCTTCTAGCATTCCATTGTGGAAAGTACCACAGAATTAGCAGAAAAGAGTCTACAGTGCTATTAAGTTATTTTAACAAGTTTGACAGCATGAAAATATGCAGGAAAAAAAATAAACTTAAACAAGTGCAAAAACAACAAAGTCTTTTATGCATTCAGTATTATCTGGTTTTTTTTTTTTTTGTTTGTTTGTTTTAATCTTCATTGAACCTGTAAGACTGCCTCACAAGACACAAGTATGGGAAATCAAGCATCTTATAAAGCATATATAGTAGCAGAGAACCCTTTGCTTCAATTGCTGTTTAGGCAAATACTTACTCCTCCAAAAAATTCATTAAAACTATCTGAATCAGTTACTTTCAAGGAAACATCATGGACACGCTGAGAATTACGTCACTTTTTTTCAGTTCTAATTCATACAAAATTACAGATTGCCTGAACACTTATTCCCATTTTCTTAGGGAAAAACACAGTTTATAACATTAAAAGCACAAACTAAAAATCTTGCTTGAAGACAGTTTTAAAAGGAACATTCATACCAAAAACATTAGCTGTTAAGTGTTCTTGTAACTCATTTTTTCCACCTTAAGAAAATTTCTTCCAAAACAAACAATGTTGTCTTTACTTCAACACCATCTAGCAGTAGATTTGGTTTCAGACCTACCTATTGCACTACTTGTCTTAATGTCGCATGTCCAAATCATATTTTTCTGTCAATTTAGACCTTATTCACTCTAGGAAGTTTGGCAAAAATTCATTTAGATTATTGCTAGCAAACTAAATGCTGCAGAACATTCCCAGCTGGGTGCCATTTTTCTCAGGAACTCCAGGCTACCTTATTATGGTATAGCCAGTACCCTTTTGGACACCAGCAGTGATTATACTATCACAGTTCAAACTGACATTGAACTGCCCATTTCAGGGGCAAAGTGAAATTTTAAAGTTTACTCCTTTAACTTTCGGAAACACCAGTACAGCAATCACTGGATTGCAGTTTATCTGGAACATTCATTTCTGCAAGTGACTGCATTGTACGTTCATCACTGGAGAAAGGCTTTAACTGACACAGGTACACGAACATGCACAATGCTGGCACCTTAAAACAGTTTCTGTTGTTAATAAAACTGCCATCAAATTTCCCAGCAAAATCTTACAGCTTTTTCCCAGAGACTCAAACTTTTTGAGTTTGGAGGCACATAAGATGCTTACACAATAAAATCTTTGCTCAGAAAATGTTTTCTTTTCTGAAGCCTAGAACACAAACATGTCAGCATGTGTCCAATTTACGTATTACTGACTTCAGCAGGCATATTCACGTATCTGAGGAATTTTAAGCAACTCCCACACACAAATGCCTACAGCGGTATCGAAATTTTGAAAAGGATCAAAATTGTTGTACAAAGATGACTTTCTATCTTCAAGTTTCAAAAAGCCTGCAACACTTCTAAACTATTTCTGAAATGAAAAATATAAAAACCTCACTTAGCAAAACCTAGCTGCATAACTGCTATCATGCGTGCCTGCAGAAATAACAGTTGCTTGATTTTAAAAGAAACAGCTCTCTAGGAGGACAGTGACACTCAGAATTTTGTCTGGCTTCAGCTTTATAAAGTTGGCTTTTCCTCCCAAAACAGGCAGGGAGAGATAATCCAGAGCTAAGCCAAGTGATGGCCATAGAGAGTTATCCCCAAAAGGTACTGCTGTGGTTTAACCCAGTAGGTAGATAAGCACCACAGAGTCAGAAAAAAACCAAACCATGATAGTAGTGATAACTATATATATACATATATATACACAGATGCACACACACACACAGCGATACACAGAGTAATTGCTCACCACTTGCCAACTAATGCCCAGCCAGTCTCCAAGCAGCAGCTGTTCCCCTGGGCAACTCCTTACCATTTTCAGGTTGTGGGGTTTTTTTTTGTTTTTTTTTGGTGTGTGTGTTGTCATATGTTATCAATATCCCTTTGGCCAGTTTAGGTCAGCTGTCCTGGTTCCATCCCTTCCCAGCTCCTTGCCTTCCCCCAGCCCCCTTCATGGCAGGACAGTACAAGATGCTGAGAAACTTGGCTCTGTGCAGCACTGCTCAGTAACAACTAAAACATCGGTGTGTTATCAACACTATTTTTCTCCAAAAGCCAAAACATAGCATCTTATCAGATATTATGAAGAAAATGAAGTCTGTCCCAGCTGAAACCAAGACAGGCATACTTCCTCTTGCATTGCCATACTAGCTTTCTGCTCCTCCATGGAGACAGTAAGGCCTTGTCTACATCAGACTTTGAAACCTGCCTGCCTTCCAGTCTCAATAAAACAAACTAACCCATGGCCTTCCAGACCTTAAAGCTGTACTGGCTTTCTCTTCAATTTGTGGGTTGTTGTTTGTTTGGGTTTTTTAAAGCTCATTAACAATTAGATAGAAGTAATCAACACATTTGTCATGTATGCTTCATCAAGTAGTTATCCTAGGCTCAAGCACTTGTGGTTTATCCAAGAGGATTCTAAGGCAAGCCACAAATATTTGTAACTGGGAACAAACATTTGAAGAGCGTCCAGATGAGCCTTTCAAATGTGTTGACAACCTTGAGAAAGGAGCATGTAATGAATGACTCAGCTTGCAGGTCTGGTGAAGACAAGCACTCATAGAACAGTTCTGGGAGGCAGATGCCAGTAACTGCTCAGGCCTCTCTCTAAGAACATTCACACAGGTGGCAAGATCCAAGGAGCCCCCAAAGGTTCAGATAAACTTTTAATGGATGCTTGAAACTGGTCCCACCCTTGATTTCACATAGCAGCTCATTCATCCATTTTAAAGCCACAGCATTTCACTCAGAAGAAAACATATTGTGCTAATCCTAGGCTATACAGGTATGCCACATGAAAAAGAAATAAATAAAGTTAGTCTTGCATTTTAACAAAGGACTTTTTAATAGTAAAGTTCTCAGTAATTTCACTTGAATAATGGAGAGGCAGTTGGGTTGAATTCAGGCCAAGTTCTGCAAAAGAAGTGCTCAGCAACTCCATATAAACCAGTGAAAAGTACATGTACAAAATGACAATAGGATTCAACTTTAAACGCTCAGGATTTTACACAGGCAACATGCTTTAATTTTAAGGCTATTCCTTTTTGAATATAACACAAAGAATGAAAAGACTTTTCTACATGAAAATTATAGGACCTATATTTGGTTCAAGTTAACACGTACTTAAAACAGAGAGTAAAGCAACTCCATGTACTTATAAATGCTACAATGGTTTATTACACAAGAAATTAATTTTTAACTCTTCAAGCACTGAAACCGTATTAACTACAAGCTTGTTACCATTTGGTCCTTCAGGGTTTATTCTCTTTGCTTACTCATAAACCAGATGGTTGGTTTCTCTTCACCGCATGCACTCTTTTTGTTCCCACCCACCGACCTTCCTTCCACTCCCTCCTTAGCAGATACACATCTATTAGTAAACTGCTAGATGGGGCAAGCAGAGCTTGGGTACTTGGGAACATTGAAAAACTTGGACAAGAAAGGAACCTGATGAAGAGCGTAAACCAAACTCCAAGTACAACTGCATAGCTCCAGCTGAAGCTAGCCAAGGTCTGGCATGGACTGCACGACCTGGAACACTGAGTGACCAGAAGAGACATCCAGTATTTCTGCAGTACTCAGTTGCGTATGTCTCATCCAATTCCCCATTAGGCTAGAGGGGCTTACTTCCGGCCCCAAGCCCTTCAGGTACAGCCCTGCTGGGAAATAGCCCAAACAGGTTCCTGCAGGCTCTGCACAGAGCCAATCACTTGTGTCAGTATCTTCCATGTAATTTCACATGAAACATGCTAACAGTAACTGTATATAAGTACCACTCCATCACTTACTATAAATTTTATTTCCTGTGTGATTCTAAACATTTTGAAGATGACAATATGACTCACTTGATTGAGATTTATGTTAGCTGATCTTAGTTACTTAAGACAACACATCAAAGAAGTCTCAGAATCCTTCCTTGACATTACATCAATAAACACAACTCACGGCAAACACAAGAATTTTAAGAGGCAAACAGAATTAAATGATGTATTACAAGCAAGGGCCAGGTCCTTAAAAGCTGGAGGGCAAAAAAAAAAAAAAGGTGATGTACTTTTAATGCTGGCAGAACTATGCAGTCCTTGCTTTCCCAAACACAGAATGTTAGTGCATAACTCATGTATTGCAAACACTATCCTTTATCCTAAAAAGCTCAGATTGAGTTTATATAATAAAAGTAATAACTTTCAGTTCCAATTCTAGGCTGACCTCAGCCTCAGGCAAGGAGTGAAAAGCTGGTTGTTAAACATGTGTAAAGTTACTAAATATTAAGCATATGTGCTTAACAACACTCAGACACTTCTAGGTTCCTTTTAATTAACCTTCTCCTACACAAATGTTCCAACATGCATTCAGAAAATCATCACCTAAAACACATTAACAGACAAAGATTATCCCTAAATAAGCAATGATTGGCTTTATGCATTTCAATATTTAAGAGGAGACTCCTTCAACATTAAAAAAATACACAAAGTTATACTTTGACCTAGCCTGTACTTGACAATACTTCCACTCAGTTTGCATTCTTAAGGTCTTCTATTAATCAGTCCTCCGAAACACTCCTGACAGTATTTGCCCAGAAATAATAAAAGGTTATTTTTGGAAAAGAAAATTATCATCAGCAAAAAATAAATAAATAAAAACAGTATAAAATGTTTCAAACCAATGTTATTTTGTGGATACACATTTTTGGAGCTATTTCTTCAATGGGATAATTAAAAGCTTCAACAAAGAAATTACAGTGTTGAGAGAATGCCACAAAATCTACATTTTCTATGTGCCCTGACTTCTTTTACCCGCTTTCTTTATATAATAATTATGATATTAACTCGAGTTTTCCTAACTTTGTTGTCACATTCTACTTTCACTACCACGCTCAGTCCCCAAACCTACTAACAACTGTCCTGCAACTGAAAAGCATGATAAACGATGGCCTTACAGAATTAACTAACACTAAATCTTTTGAAATTTCTAACACAGAAATGACTTGCTGCAGTACTTCTTCAATACATTAAATATTTCTTAAATTATAATATGCATGTTCTGTACAACACTATGGATGAGGAGGGAGTATTAAAAGTGCTATAAAATAAAACAAACACTATTGCTCAGCAAATGCATTAGTACCTTTCAGCTGATGTTTCTAAGCATTTAGATACATCAGTAGTCTGTGACTGCAAAGAATCTGGGGAACTAGGCTTTTTAAATCCTAAACGCATTTTCTGCTCTGATCTGTAGATTTGGAAATTCTATTATTAGATCTACAGTCCCACATGAAAATACAACTAGTCCAACCTGTTTGGAAAGAATTGCTGAGATACCAAAACAAACAAAAAAACCTTCCTCTGCAGCTGCAGAGCACCTCCAGGTAGGAAAACCTGGACACAGGAAATCAGAAACATGGAACCTGTGACGTGGCATTCTTTGAGTAGTACTCCACACCTGAACTACAAGTATTTCATTGACAGGTACCTCCATGCTCAGGTATAAAAAAAAACAATGTACTCCATAAGCAAGATCTAGCCTCATATTCATAGCATGCAAAAGCAACATGCTATCTTTTCTACGGGTTTACAGACACCACCGCTGTGTTACTTTGTCACATAAAAAGAAATTTCAAATCAAAGTCTCTTTTTCCACAGGAAAAAAAACTTCTAATGAGAAGAGTATCACAATTACTATCTTCAAATGAAAATATTTAAACTGTCTCAGAACACTAGTACCTGATTAACAACTATTTGTTACTGTGCAGCAAAGTCAGCACAAACAACAAGTCAGCATCTTCAGTTTAGATCAAACAAACTTCACTATCAAACCTGACTTATTCAGAATGAGATGATCCCCTTTTCTTTCATGATGTTCATACACTCTGCTTTCCCTTAGCTCACTGTAAGTTCTCTAGAAGATGACACTGAATGCTTTCCACGTTGAAAACTGTTTCTCTAATCTTGACAGCTTCTCTCCCTTGTCTTTAGCAACTAACTAGGACCAGCATTCTTACAAGAGAACAAGACATTGAGCAGGAATGCTCTTTAAGTAATTATTTCAAGCATAAAACAAGATCCCAACTGAAGTTTATTTTTATAAGGAGAAACTATTACAAAGAAACTCATTAAAAATGACATTAAAATAACTTCTGCTATCACATATTGCCAGTATTTGCATTCTGGTTTCCAGGTTCCAGCACTTCCTCTCCTATAACTGGGAACATTAGGAGAACTTAAATCAGCAGAAGGAATGCAATTCCCCATAATTTAGGTGTGAGTGATGTCAGCAGCTGTTAGAAGAGAAAAGCAGTAACCCTTTGGGCTCTGCTCATGTGAGGAAAAAAATCTTTCAATTCACATTTAAAATTAAATGCTGAAGCATTATTTAATTAAAATAATGTGGCTATTTGGCTCCTAGTTCATATGGATTTTTCTCCACAGCACAAGGAAAAGGCAGAAACATCTGAAAAAACCAAACTGATGCATGCAACTGGCAGAAAGATCCAATAATTTCAAATTCTTTTGGAAGGATGAAGTTATTTTCAACTCATTAACTTGAAATTATATCCCTAACTGACAGTGTGTAAGATTAGTCATGTATCGGGAAAAAAGATTTTTCAGTTAATTTTCATTTTCACTGTTCGAGACACATTCATCAAAATATTTGCAGCCCGTGGAGACCAAACTCATAGATACAACGTTCAGTTTCTTTCATAAAAACAAGTATACTAGCTATCTTGCCACTCTGTGGTGGAGGAAAAAAAAAGCTGTCAACAGCACCTCAGGTACTCAACTGAAGGATTAATAAGTTGAATTTTATTCTGAAGACAGATCTCCATGGGTGAGAATCTATTTTGCAACTGGCCAAGGTAGAAGGCTTTCAAAACTTAGACCGTGTACATCCACTTGATTCTTCCCACTAATAATTCCTTAACTAATTTGTTAAAAATGTAATAGAATGTTAGACCATGCTAGTAATAAAGTTTTTCAGCATTTGAGATTGAGATGTGAAACATCAAAATGTGCATCTGTAAAAAAGTTACTAAAACATATGAGTAGCAGACCCTCCATAGCTGCTCTCTGTACACATTTCATAGATCTGCGATTCAGAGAATCTTGCAGCTACAGGAGTTTTCAAAATTTGTATTGCAGTCAAATCAAAATCTGACATACTTCCAAAGGTATCTCCTTAGTAAGTACAAGTTCCAACATTGGACTCAGAGTTTTGCTGCAGAGTTAATCAAAACAAAGTCACTATCATTATTTCCTGTCTCTCTTCACAGAAAGCAGTATTAATGCAGTTTCCCAAAGTAATTATTCTCAGCCAGAAGAAAAGCCTGGGAACTGCTACCTAAAGAGCTTCGAGTTTTAGAGGGCAACGAGCATCTAAACCAGGATCTTGGAGTGGAAACCATGATGAAGCCTTAATTATAATATTTTTGTTAATAAAAATAGATTTGCTCTAGAGAACAAAATTATGTTTCCACTTCTGACATCATTATCCCATGAGATACTGAGGAAGTCTTAAAGGCCAAACAACTCAGTAGGAACCAGTAATTCCAGATGTCACGTTCCACCAGAGACTCTGCTACCTACCAGAGACTTCTTCAGCCTGACCATCTAGTTTGTTTTCTATTTAGGTTCATTCCGTGTTATGAGAGCTATTAAAACAAAGCACGCACACACATCAAAATTGTCAAGAGGAACACTCAAGCTGAGAACATAAAATTTAAGGCTACATTTCAAAATACAGGCCTAAATCTCTCAATTCCCCACATGGAAAACAGCCATTGTGATAAAGACAGCAGCAATGAGTTTGAGGAAAAAAAAAATACATCTAGCAAACAAACAAAACAGTTATGATCTTTACTGCCATTCACTCATTTTTAGAAATTTTCTTGGAATGCCTTCACATGGAGAAGTGGCTGCTGAATAGAGTGATTAATCTATGGTGAATAATTCCATTAGTCAGTAAACCAGAATGAAAAAAAAACAAAAGTGTCTTGGTTTTTAAAGTCAGAATTATCAAGTTATACTGAGTTGGGATGCAAAGGGAAAAAAAAGCAAAAAAACCCCAACAGAGTTAAGATAGTTGAACTGGTTCATTGCAAAGAATTCGTGGTTCATTTTTATTTATTTATTTTTTAGCCTTTCAGAACTAGAGTATTTTGATAAACAAGCAATGATCAACTACTGCTGTGGTACAGAACTGATAAACTATGGCATAAAGGCTGCAAGTTGATTCAGACACTAAATTAGAAATTTTAAATACATTTCTTTTTACCTTATTTAAGGCTATCTCCCCTTATACTTTTTAAAAGCTAACTAGATCCAAATATTTGTTATTGATAAAATAATAAAAGACAGGAATCAGAACTGCCCACATTCCTGAAATACTAGGTTATTTAAGAATACTTAATACAAAAGCATTAATAAAAATATAAGTGTTTTCCCTGTTCACTACTTACACAGCTTACAGAGTTTATAACATTAGTATAATTTTTATTCACAGAAGCTGTAACTGTTGGGCTATTAGCTTTATTTACAAAATAAATAAGTAAAATACCAAAGCCTGTTACAAATCTGCTAGTTTGTATGCTTAGTGACTGAAGAGAAGCAATGTTTATCTAACTTGACACATCTGTTATAAACTCTTGAGATTAATAAATAACTCAATTGAGAATCAGCTGGACTTGCATTCTATTTTTCATTGGCCTAATGAATAGCTCTCTAACAACAGAAAATACTCTATTCCCTTGCTTCTATTTTCTTTAGCATCAACTTTTACAGTACATCTTGCTAATGGTGGCTACATATATGCCATTAAATAGAAATATACTCAGCAGGTTCAAATGAAACTTTCCACAGCACTCTCAGCCTCACTATGTAAACAATATTACTTCTTTCTTCTCTACTCCTTGCACAAAAGTTTTAAGCTGAAAGTCTCATGCAGTCACAGTTTAAAGTTGATCTTGCAATGAGCTGCCTATGAGTGATCCAAGTACAGGTTCACATTAGTTTTGGCTCTCTAGAGATGCAAGGCCTGCTGTTAGATCACAATCAATTCTGGACAGTATTTCACCTGTTGTCATCTGTAATTGATTTCATGACACAATGCTGGAGAAATAAACTGCAGCACCAGTCCATCAAATAACTGCTTGCTTGGAAGAATCATTGAACAGACAATGAAAACATGAAGGAAAATTAAATAACATAATGCACAGTCACACAGGGGTTACTGTGCAGTTATCAGCACCCACAGAAAGCGTCATGGGCTCACAGAAGCCCGTTGCAAGACACTTTTAGAACAGACTAACAAGCTATGTTGGGAGTCCTGAGAAAACCTAGACAAGCCCATGCTAGGTAAAAGAAGCTGGGATTGTAACTAGTAGAACAGCCCTCTCTAACAAGCACTGAATTAAGTGTGAGGGTTTAGCTTTCACAGACATAGATATCAACTAAACTATCAATTAAAGTAGTTCTTTGAAATGGAAAAGCAGGTAAGATTCTCTCCAAAATCTCACAAAACAGTAGAATCACACAACCCAACAAGGAAAAGAAGCAGTGGCATTTTCATATGTATACCTAGTGCAGTAACTCTGAATAGCCAAAGGAGCCCAATTACAAATACTTGCCATTTAAAGCCATTCCTCTCCAGCTGTAAATTCAACATTAAATTCCCTCCAAGTAAAACTTAAGCTTACAAAGTCCAGGTACTAACTCTTCGTAAAGCTTAGAAAAAACACTATTGACATTGACTGGCAAAAAACATCCTTCACTTAACTCTTTATGCAGCTGCACAACTTTTTTTATTATTATAAACTGCAGAATATATAGCACATAAACCTCAAGAGCTTCGGCAGATGCCTCCACCAGTAAAGAAAGCCCTACTTGTAACCTTGCATCAGGTTAGCTTTGCAGTGTGCCCCTTACTGAGTCTGATATTTGATGAGCAAATTTGGCGTCAGTGTCCAGAAGCATGTGGACAGCCAGTACCAGAAAAACTACTTGTTTACAAGGGTGGATAACGATAGGACAAGGGGGAATGGTTTTAAACTGAGAGAGAGGAGATTCGGGTTAGATATTAGGAGGAAGTTTTTCACTCAGAGTGGTGATGCACTGGAACATGTTGCCCAAGGAGTTTGTGGTTGCCCCATCCCTGGAGGCATTCAAGGCCAGGCTGGATGTGGCTCTGAGCAGCCTGGTCTAGTGGCTGGCGACCCTGCACTCAGCAGGCGGGCTGAAGCTCAATGACCTTTGAGGCCCTTTTCAACACAGGCCATTCTATGATTCTATAAACTAGAAACATATAAGAACGGCACCTATCCTCTACATCCTCATGTGTCCCCAGCATCTTACTTTAAAGCATTGCAGGTTCTCCTCTTCTTAGTGCTAATTCATCAATGCATGCCAGGTCATTTGCTCCTCTTGTGCTCAGAATGATTCACTAGGGATTTGTATCACCACAAACTTTACTCACACCGACTATACTTTTAGAATTCATAAGGACAACCATCAGGATAATAGCTGAAGTAGTAGTAAAGGCATTATACATACACTTCATAGCAGTCAGGCTACTTCTCACAGCCCAACAAAAAGGAAAATGTGACCATGGCTGAAAAAATAATATGAAAGACCAAAGATAAACAGAGTACTACTCAAAAGCAGAAGGCTTTAAGATTAGACACACAGTCACGCTCATCTTTCCAGCCCAGCTGTCACCGCAGCTCAGAGTAGCAGGTGAAGCCCAGAAATGGGAAATCTAGTTGAGTGTCATCCTTCCAGTACCTGAGTGATATGTGGAATTATATCTACAGTGCCGGTATGAATTACTATACACATTTTTGAGTAAATTTAAAATAAGTTATTTTTCTTTCTAGAAGGATTTTTTTGCGTTTTGTTTAAACAAGATTAGCCCTCTGCTAGAAGTTTATGAAATACAGTATTGTAAACTAAAACACAAGCAATGTTTATTTTTAACCATAACAACTTTTTTTTTAACTAATTTATTGATTGCCAAAGAATGCTACATGATTGTCTTAACTGTCAGAAGTTTCATACTAAAGCAGTTTTAAAATGAGCAAAAGGACTTCTTTTCAAAGCTGGATTTGTCTTATATTCTATCACCTGCCCCAGAAGTGCAGTAGAGGACCCCCAGAGGCATTTCTGTAAAGCATGTAGCATTAGACTGAGAGAAAGATTTTCAAAGGAACTACGTGCAAAACTGCGGATTGGGCAGACCAAAGACAAAAGTTATTTCCTTGCTTTAATACAAAAGAATACCAATTAATTCCACTGTGCTGCTCCTGAACACCACACAATAAATGGCGAATTGTATCCAGGGGATTTCTTTTCCTGCCAATTTTTTCCTGCCTTTAGCAGAGAAGCAAAACTGGAATACAGAATTAACAATTTCTTATTCAATGTATGAAGTTGTTGCCATTGTCAAGCTGATAACGTTAGTTTGTTTTATTATCCCTAACCTGCCAGACCCCAGCTGTTCTCTTAGTCAAAACTTGAGTTTTCCAATAACTAGGAATTGCAGCTGCTCAGAATGGTTCACTAGGGATTTGAACCACTACAAACATTACTCATTTGGTTCTGCCCAGATCAGAGTTCTTTAGCCAAAAGGCAGGGTCAGGATTGCCTGAGATTTGAGACATGCAAGTTAAAAGATTATTTTATTTCTCTTTTGTTCTCAGAAAAGTAATATTTCTCATTTGGTCTTTGAAAAACTATCCATAATTCTTAGCTAATGTAAGCACAACTTTCAAAGTCTACTTTTCATGGATACTCTATACTAATCTGCTCATGAAAAAAAGATCATGAATTATAACTGAAAATAACCACTTTGTTACTGCTCCCATCTATCATTTTTGTCAATGCCAGAAACTAAGAACTAAGAAAGTGCTTCTTATTTCAAATATCTTTATTTAAATGTAATTAATGAGTTTCTTCAGTATGTATTTGTAGCTGCATGAAACAGGTGCTATCATAAATATTAGAAAATTCTGCATTTTGATGGGTAAAATGGCTAAAGTGCTGCCCAATCTAAACAATCCAAATTGGAATTCATTTTGTTTAACAAATGCTGTCACACAAAGTACTTTCAGCAGAGCCTCAGAGCTTATGGGAAATGACTATTTAATGTTTAGCATTTCACTGGTATTTATTGTTTTTACTCTCATATATTAGTTTCAGATGGGAATCCTTTAAAAGAAAGAAAACAAAAACCTAAACCTTCCATTCCTCCAACTCTTATAAACTGTCTCTGTTCGGATTACAGACATCACACGTCCTAATTTCTTCCTTTCAACATGTTTCTCTCCAAAGACATAAGAAAGCTATCCTGCTCCCTGAGCTCTGCAGCCCTCTACTACTTGTCATTCCTCCTCCATATTTTCTTTCCTGCTATTCTTTAGAAACATTATTCTGTCATCATAATGACACTCTCCTTGCATTTCTCTGCTGTTTCTGCATTGTGCAGCATAATAAACTGTCCTGTAGAGTAGAATTACTTGCTAACAACCTACTACCTCTCATTGGAGAAGTCAAAGTAGCTTCTTCAAGCTCACTGACACAGAGGTGTTTCCACCACAGAGACAACATAAATATATATTTTCCCCGGAGTTCTAGACAAATGCATACACATGCTGTACACGTACAGACCAGAGACCACCCAAATGAAAAGTGTTTTCTGCAGATCAGCGAGGAACAGCTTCTCAAACAAAGTAGATTCAGTACTGGTTAGCAGAGTACAATTGAGTTGTTCAACAAACACACTTACAAGCAAACACATATGAATGTTTATTAAAAAATGTACTGAGCCCTTGGTTTTCATCTTAACGGCTTCCATATTCAGCAGAACACTAGCCTTCCATATTATGCTAAGGTAATACTTCCTCACAGACACAGGAGAAAGTAAACCAGGCACTGGACAAACCAGTTCCAGCGTACACTGTATTTCAGCTGGAGACCTTTTCTCTTTGATGTTACAAAGCTTTTCCAGTTCAAAAGTGACACATGTCTACTGTCTTTTGCATCTCAAGAGTTTTCACTTTTTATGGAGGAAAGAAATTCTTAATTAACCTCCATTCAAAAATAGCCAACTGTCAGTGGCAGAAGTGACAAATCAGTCAAGTAAATATGTAAGCTGTATCTCGTCCAGAAGCAGGAAGAAGAAAAGGGTGCAGGGACAGAAACTCAGAGTGGAAAATTTTGAAGACATTTCTTCTTGCTACATTGAAAAAAAGTAGAAAACATGTGAAAAGCAAATAACGTAGAAAAAAATAAGTAAATAAAGTAGAAAAGTAGAAAAAAATCTGAACAAGCAAACATTGAGCATCCAATTGCAAAATGCACCTTTCACTGACCTTGTAGAATCTGAAATAGTAACACTTACTAAGTCCAAAGCCCTTGCACCAACTTCTGCAAGCAACAGGAACTGAACCTTCTTCATGCAAAAAAATCTATTAGTCACAAATGAACCAGTGAGGCATGCTTATTAACAAAGATTTATCGCTTCAAATCCCAGTCTCATAAAAAAAATAAAAAACTGACAAAATTTTTAATCCTAGAAAAGCGGATATTCATCCCATTCAGCTGACCAGCTCTACCTCCCCCCTCTTCCCCCCCTCCAAAGGGGGTAACTCCTTCCCTTTCCCCATAAAGCTTGTTAACTTCCCATAGGAGGCTAAGGCTATGAAAGGGAGTACTCAGCATCAGCTCCTTTCTCCTCAGACAAAAGGTTCATTTTTCCATCTACCTAGATCTATCTTGATCTACGTTTTCTTCCACTTCTCATTAGCTTTCTCAGTCACAATTCACTTTGTCCTGCTGGTGGTTTGCAAGTACCTGCCAACACCTGTCATTGGTTGCAGTGTTTCTGGTTCAGGACGTCCACCAATTTTGCTGCTGAGGACTACGCACCATTGACTGACATTTATCTTTGGCATCCTCACAAATACCAAACTTTAGAACTTCTTTTCCAAATATAACTTTTTCTTTCATGACTTCAAAGGAGACAAGCAAAATGTTTCCTCTAAATTCACAGAGTTAACTTAGGAGCTAGAGAGCCTCCTGGAAAGAAAACGCAGAGAGACAGCATGTGTATTTATTTCAGCTTTTGAGCCATCTTCTCACCAGTGGCAAGCATGTTAAATTTAAAGCCAACAAAACAATCCAACCACAGTGGCTGAAAGAACTTCAAATACAGTTAATGCCTGCACATTCAGGCAACAAATGCTTCTAAAGCAAAAAAACAGTCTGTACTTTAACACATGAAAGCCTCCTTACCAATTTTCTCCCCCAAAAGCTCTCATCTTCCATATTTTATTTCTTCAACAGGATACCCGTGCTTATTTGGTGCTGCCCCTATGTCTTGGCTACAAAACTTCTTCTCTCGCCCAAACTTCTCTGCTAACACAAACTTTTTTTTTTTTTTTGTCTTCATGCCCATGCATCTGGAGGCCAATTTTTGGTCCTCTCTGACACTGCTTTACACCACCCTGATGGATCAGAGGTCAAGGATGCTATTACTGCACACAGGGCTGGTGCCAAAGTCAGGCCACCCCAATGGCAGCAAGTGCAAAAGTCTGGGTCAACCAGCATGGAGCCACATATCTCCTGCATCTGCCTGCTTCCAGATGGTGCCAGTGCAGGGCACTGCCCATGCCATGGGCTTCAAACTCACAGAAGCTGTGGGCTTTTGTCAACTCTCTACAGTCTAACATTCAGTCAGGTGGGCCCAGGACAACCATCTCTGCTGCTCATGGACAGTGGAGGGAGACAAACCTGAAACAAATCATTACTTTGGATGCCAGATGTATCCCAAGTGCTCTTTGCGCTAAGAGTATTGCCAGAGGCATCCTACAGCATGTATATCCATGCCAGCAGCATCACGTCCTCAGGAGTTTATTGTGACATGAAATTCCCTATTTCCATTGCTTGCTGAACTTTGATTCATACCACCAAATAGTCTCAGGATGTGAACGGAGGCTCACTTCTGGCTGAGCTACATGGAAAGATGCACTCCAGGAATCCCAAAGCTATTATCAAAACAGCCATACCAAGGTAAACCCATCAAGACATCTAAGATCAAAGTTGAATCCTTACACAAACTGTTTTGTCTTACAAGTCCATTTCTCCTCTGAAGCACTGAAACATTCATAAGGAATGAAAATATGATTGCAGGCAGACTTACCTCTCAAGATAACAATTCTTGTCCATTCGATCATGCATTACGCAGTCCTGGGAGTTGCATGTGATGCACTCCTCTCAGTACAGCAGATCACACAACAGGAGATGTTAAGTGCGTTTTACCTAGTTACAACACTTTCACATCCATTTTCCATCACAGGTACAGTCTGTTGATTGACAGATTGGCATTGGGCATCCTCAGGCAGGAAGGCAGCGACTCCATGCTGCCTGAGATCGCAACACAAATGCCACAACAGGGGAGCATGAAGCGGATGCAAAGCAAACAACAGATTTCACATTCACCACATTTGACTCCAGCAAGTCTGAAAGCATCCTGTGAAAGTCAGAGCCACTGCAGGAGTCAAGAGGAGAAACACAAGGCTCCGGTTTACACATTTTCAACCCATTTACTACATGACTGGCTGGACTGGCAGCCTCCCCATTCTTGTTCTGTAACAACTTCCAGCTCATTAGCGAATTTCAACTATAACTGACACCAGGCTTAAGATGTCGATGATAACTGCATTCCTGAGAGTTCTATGGCCACTGGATAAACTGGAGTGATGCAGTTAAAAAAAAAAAAAAGCAGATTTTCTCTTGCCTGCCCAGTCAATCAGCACACAGGCAGCCAAGCAGCCCACACTGTCAGTCATGCTACCTGCTATGTCTTCTCCACTCGGCCATTAGGGGACGTGGCAGGAGAGCATTTGGAGCACAGGAGAAGGTCAAAAGAAATACAGTGGGGAAGAGGTACAGAGATGCTAAGTTCAGAATGCGTAACAGACATAAATTGTAATTCACCTTCATATGAAGTAACATCAGCCTTGGTCTTGCATTATTTCCAAAAGGAAAAGCAAATACAGTACTCAATACATCACAAGTGCACACGTATGTAAGAAGTTATTTTCTCTTACAAGTACAAGGCAAAACCAGAGCAAAAAAGTTTTATTAGATCCACCGTTCCGTTTCATTGGGCTATTTAATCACTCACTCTCCTGCCCAAGAGCTGACCAAACTTTGCTCAGTCTGAGGCAAGTTTGATGGGAAATGTGAGCTGGTGTATGTCAGCATCCCTAGACCATTCCCTCCTCTTCTTCCAACTATTCAATTCCCACCCCAAAAAGCTCTTCCTGTTGTTCTTTGGCATATGGGAAATGTTTTCCTTCACCCTCCCTTGAGCTGGCAAACATATCTTAAAACCAGCAACACTGATTTTTAGCAGCAGTGTTGCTAAAAGCGACCTGATTCAAAAGCAGCACAAGTGGAACAGATGAGATCAAGGTCCAGACAGAATTAAGTAAGCATCATCTTCAGGTAATATTACCTCCCTCCCCACCACTTCCCAAAATTGTTGGGTGAAGGCTTAGACAATAACCTAACTTTGGTGTCTACTCTTTCCATAACAATTCACAGAGAAAGTGCAATATTTATTTTGTGCTTATGTTTATTTTCATAACAACAGTCAAAGTGCTGTATAACAGGTCTATCTCCTGCAGTTACAACAAAAACTGCACTTCCTCAATGATGGCTTAAGAATACCAAATAAACTAGGTTGCTGTGTACAAAACATGAGGTTGACTAACCGGGATGAGAAACCACGCCCAGGGTCCTTCATCACCACTGATTATTGTAGACTCTACAGTAACTTTTCAGAAAAAAAACCTGTCCATTCACAAGAACTGTAACAATTACTACAAATTAGATGATTACAATTACTACAGCTGAGAGGTAGGATTCAACATCTGCACAGACATTAGAAAGTCAATAGAATCTGGTGGTTGGGTGGTACAATTCACTTCAAGAGGATACATGAAGTCAGGCTCTACTGCTGTGTGGTTGACTTCTGTTACATGCATACTCATTTTCATTTATACGATTGCATTACGTCCATTGCTTCATAGGAGCACACTCATGCTGGTTTCAAACTAGCTGCTTAAAAGCCCATACAACAACCTACATCAGTAAAAACTGTTACATCTACATTTACAAACATGTTCTCATCAATGTATACAAACAAGAAAGACAGAACTGTTATAAAAAGCACCAGCACCGCACCAATGTCACACTACACAAAGGAGCAATATAAAAAATCCTGTTCTCCGTGGTCACAGCATTAGTACTACTACTGCAGTATAGAAGCCATATACTATAGGAGCTACATGGCACTACTAAAATTCAAAAATTTCTAGACAGTTAGCTTATAATGTTGGAGTCAAAGGCAGCCTTATATAACTCAGCCAACACCAGTGTATGTACAGCATTTATCATGCAAAAGGTTGTACAGTTTACAACATTCTAAAGCAGCTTCACAGTGAAGTATAAGGATACAAAAAACTACTAATGCATCTCTTTTTTTTTTTAAAGCAGTAAACAGAAATCATTAACGTTAATAGCACCAAACACCTAATGGAAATATTTCTCAGCCTACATGATACTCGATGAATGCTTAATTACTCCAGGTGAAAGTGAGATAACACCAGGTTTTGTATATTTTTATGTCAGTGCAATGCTAACATTAGGAATGATTACAGTGTTAGTAATGAAATACATAATGTTACAAGATGGAGTAGTGATTTGTTATCAGTCAACAAAACACTTGCAAATAACTGTGACCATGGTTACATTAAACATCAGCATTAGAACATGCTGCACCTCCTGAAGGTAAGACCAGTGATTTACTGAAAGCAGAAAAAAAGAAAAAACTATTTAAGAGTAGAATCAGTTAAAATATAGGCATGATTTGTATTATTTTTTTCTTATTCGGCATTCCATCTGTAGCAATTGGAAAGAATGCAATGGAAAAGGTGTTGCGAAAGAGGTGGAAGGACCAGGACAATAGCAAGGCGCTATAAAGGAAGGGAAGAAGATTGCTCAACCATATCAGAAGACTCACCCATATCAGAAGATTCTGGGTTCAGAGGGAAAAGCTTCCAACAAGGAGGGATCTCTAGAAAGAGATTCTTCCTCAGTAGCAGTCAGCCCTTAAGTGAGGCCTAAGATGGGTGGAGCCTGGCTTCCAGTCACACAGGTGAATTGCCTTCATCTGAGCTCCTAGGGCTGACTGGGTCTTTCCTCCTGGTGCTCAATCAGTGGTTCAGGCCATGATTCAGCTGTTCCCATACACCATCAGACGTAACAGAGTGGCCACTCATCAAAACACAAATTACTAAATCCCAGCAAGACAGCTAGCACCATCCTACAGACATCTCACAATATCATGCAGAGAGACAAGAACAATCATTTCATCAGACTTGGGCATAGGCATAAAGGGATTCATCCCAGCTCCTGGCAGCCAGTGAAAGCTTCACTATAAAGTTAACAGAGTGAGGTGTAGCTCATGCTTGTTGTAATATTGGTTTTGTGCTTTTTTTGCTAAGCTTGTACCTACTTGACAGTAAATGTAAATTCCTGCTATAATTACAATGTTACACTGATTAATGGCATGAGATTACAAATAAGACCTGTCTTAAAACAAACACAAACCTAACTAAACTTGCATTGGCATAACCCCCAGCAGAGGATGTGTTGTTCAGTTTTATTTATTTCATGCAAGTGTGTGTTCCTATGGCCAGCCAGTGACACTATGCAATGGTAAGTGGGAAGCCAAGTTTGAAGCTCAGAGCTGGTCTTCTGCTTTTCTGCCTGGGAACATCGGAAACAGTGAGTTCTGACATCAGACAAGCTACACAATGCATCGAACACCAGGCTCTTTATCCTAATGATCACCTCAAGAACCAGGCAAGATTTAGGTGATTCTTATTTAGCTCACCTTGCCAGAAACAACAAAAAATTAAGGTGGACTGAAAACAAAGTAAAGCATATTTATTTAGTCAAAGAACAGTTTGAAGATGAACAGGAAAGATGAATTCCAAATTGAATCACACCACTGGAAATAGAGATCAGGTCCACTAGAATTACTCCTTTTGTGAGAAGTAGCTGCTCATAATCTGGATGCACAGTTCATGAACATGAGTGTTCTTCAGTCCTTTCTGCTTAAGGTTCTGTCATTTCTAGTTAGGTTAGATAAAAAGAGGGAACAAGTGTGTCTGTTAGTGATTATAAGGCGAGGAAAAAAATGCACTTGGCTAAATAGAGGGGAACAAGAAAAAAAATTCACAAATTTTGTCAAGAATCCTCTCATACGTTTAAATTAAGACTCTTCTATCAGATTCAATATTGATATTAAAGAAAAGCAGAAAAAAGGGTTAGTTGTTGAGTCTACAAAATTAGTTACAAGCCATCGAGATCACTGAATGACCCTTCATTATTAAGAATGCAATATTCCTTTCTTGTCATTTGTGTTTTAAAATTATATTGGATTTTTTTTTTTTAGTTCTTTTTTCAGAATCATTGCATTTCAAAACCACACTTATTCTAACTTTTCCATAACTACATCTGACAGTCCATAATCCTGGTCTCAGTGAAACAAAAATTCTGCAGGTAGGCTCAATTCAACAGAATCAAATTTATAACATCAATAAACCTCTGAAATCCAAGACAGCATCTCCAAACAGTGCAATATATAAAACTTCGCTATGTTTTACAAACACATTTATCATGAACAGATTGAACAGGACCATAGCAAAGAGATCATCATCTGCATCTATCTGGTTTCCTTTCAATGGTTGATGAAATATTCTTAAAGCAAACTCTCCATTATTTCCACCACACTTTGCCAAAGATCTTTGGCAGACTGATATTCAGATACTCATGTGAAAACAAAGTATCACTCAATGCGAGACAGACACCTCAGGTCTCCCCTTCCACCACCGCCATCAAGGATTCCTGTAGTGCTGCTGAATTCTCAAAGCAGACTGAGCTGCAAACCAGATTTGTGCCTATGTAGCACAGCTTCCCAGGAGTGAATTTCCAGACTAAAGCAGGTAATTACAAAGACTCAGCATTTGTACTCTTTAGTTCCTTTGTCAGTTTTTATTTCAGAATAGATCTGGTTCCATACACCAAATTCACTTTTTGTTGGGTAGCATGCAGGAACTTACAACCAAGTTTTGCTTTGTCTTGAAAAAATCCAGTCAGTAGGCATGCTGTGGGACCATTTTCTGATGGGAATAAGGAACCAATGAGAATAATTAGAACAGTCATCTCATATGCATGCTTCTGACCTGAACGCACTACTGTAGACAAGCTCCCAGTCACAATTCTCTACTTAACATTAAGTCTTGCTGTCAGCCAAGGACAGCAGATGAAGATGTTCGTAATGGGCAATCTAGTATCCTGTGACCATAGAACAGGCAGAAGAAATGAGCCTCTAACAGGAGAAAACTGTCTGTGGTTCTTCATAACCTGACTGTACATTCCAAATTTTTGTCCTTCTTTTGACTTGCTCATCAGACCTAGACTGAAACCAAGTCCTCCATGGCCCAAGGCTCACCCTGTCTCTTCCCCAGCAAGCTTCTCAGTGACTTTGTTCCTTTTCCCTCTACACTAGCTCTAAGTAGAGTGGAAATTCAAGGCCATCTCTCCTGTAGGCTTCCCACCAATCTGCACAACTACCTAACTCTCATTTTTCCAATCCAAAGTTGTGGGTTCAGCAGATCTGCACATGCAGCACTGAAATATAGTAATGATACCAAAAGAACAGATGAGGAAAAGGAGGCGTCAGCCTGTGGCAGCCTGGAACGGAACCAGGACTGAAGCTATCTGGATAAGGAAGAACCTCAAATGAGTTTGGCGGCCAGAGAATGGATAGCATTACCCATCAATCAGGAGATCACAAGAAGGAAGATAAAGAGAGATCTAACAAGATGCAAAGGGAGAAATCAATTCCAGAGAGTAAAGTTGCCAGTGATAGAATGAAAACGTATCATCGTATCACACACTACACACAATGTAGAAACAGAAGATGTGAGAAAAAAGAAAGCGTACAACAGATGCAGATAAATAATATTTTTCCCATTAGAAAAACCTAAAATACTCTTTAGTTCTTCCTTAACAAAGCCCTTCTCAAAAACATGCCACAAAATCTTCAGTTTCATGTTACACAAACTTTCCACAGAGCTTGGACTGGAGGTGAAATGCAGCAAAGCTATGGCTCAGAAACAGTTAATACAGTTTCACTGAGCTACTTTATATAAATTAAGTATTGGTGTAATATATGAGAGCAAAGAAATTTTGAGTATAAATTAAAAATCAGTGAAAAACAAAAATAAAATGAACACATTTTTAATTTACATGGGTTTTTACATTCATTCCATTTTGAAAAATTAAGCTATTACTTTTAGGTTTCTCCTCCAACAAATGCACTAGTGTTAAGAAGGGGGAAAGAAAAAGTATCTATTTGGCCCATTTGCTTTTTTGTTAACTGATCCCAGCCTAACAACTTCACCTTTAAGGAAAAAGTGGTCCAGTGTTTGCTACAGAACCACAAGCAGACAGGGATTTTCTTTTTCAAAGGTGATTAGGAATTTCTGAAAGCAGATGTTAGTAATAAGAAACCATTTTGCAGCACTGTCTTCAACTTTCCAAAAAATTTAACAGTAAAAACATAAGAAGACTTAAAAAAGCTCTGTTTAAAATGCAATGCCAGAGTAGGCAATCATATTTTTTACAGTTGAAGATCTGTTAAAAGGCCCTAGATTGGCTCTGTATGATAAACACACTGTAAGACAGCCAAGAAACTGAGACACTCACTACTAAATTTAAAAGGCAAAACAAAAGGACTAGGTCTTTTACAATTAAAAAAAAATCATCACAAAGAAAACCTTAAAAGCAATCAATAGTTTTACAGGGTTAGGGTGGATTTTTGCTATTTGGTATACTGCATGATCTCCCACAATGTCATTACCAGCATGCTTGTGGGTTTGGTAATGCAATCACTAGGAGAAGCACTAGACAGTCCATTATTGAAAATCAAGGACTCTTTCTAGGGTCCCTTATCAGAAATCAAAGGCTTCTTTCTATTGCACTTCAAACAGAGATATTCAACATGGAATACTATAACCAGCTGAAGCTATATTAGTAGATACAACATAACTCTACAAACACGAGCCTGACATATTCCTTCCCCCACCCCATTTCCTGTACTAAAATCTGTCATCTGATGAAAAAAAAGATAACTGCATTCCAGCAACACTAAAAGAAGCTTGTTTTGTGGTGTTTGAGGATCCATCTGAAACAAAACTATTTCACTGCTTCCGCACACACCTACTTGGTATTTCATACTCCCCTTGAATAAAATAATAAAAAGGAAAAAATACATAAAAGCCCAACAAGCTTTTTGAATGACTGGAAAATAACACCACAGTTCTACAGTCAACTCAAAATTTGTCCAGATGTTCTTGGATCTCTTTTGTGATAACACCCAGCTTGATCCTCCAGATCATCAAGGAATACTACTAAAGGTCTTCATACAATGATAAATAAGCGTACTACTGAGCCACAGATGATCAAAGACTAAAATGATCTTTCCCGTATTTAACTTCACCTTAAACAACTTCCTGGTCTTTAATCCAAAATTAAATAAATGGCAGCGAAAGGCTTTGGTTCTAGTCTAGCATCAGCAGGGGTCCCTCTCAGTGCAAGGGCTGCCAAACAACTAGCATAAGAATTAATACACTTACACACTTAACATCTATAGTTGCAACTCTTCTCCAGAACACTTCCAGGATACAAACAGCCTCCAGCCATTTTGAAATGTGTTGAAGCAAACAACCATCCATTATGTCAAGCTAGACCTCTGCTTATAAAACCTGCATTTCCCAAAAGCCTGCAACATTCTATTCTTTCCTGAAAGATGACTGTTTTTACTCAGCTCAGCAAAAGATTTGTCCATATATGGACAACACCAAAGACAACAAATGGCTCTTTTCCCAGTGTATTATCAAACCAGGAAATTAGGCTGCCTGAGGTACTCTTCCTTACTCTCTGGTCAGAGCAGAGAGGAAACATTCATGAGTTTGTCAGTCATCCCATTTCACACAAAGGTGAATGGATGCTTTTCCTTTATAGCTTTAGCAGCAGTCCCCAACCCAGCCTCATAGAAGATTAAAGCTCTCACACAGTCACATGAGATAACAGTGCTAATGATGATAGCTGAAGGTACATGGCAGACAGCTGCATCCCCTAGGGCTTGGCAGAGGAGAGAAAGAATTAAAATAAAAATCACACATCCATAAATTCAGTAGCACGAAGAATGGGAACAGGAAGAAATCAAATCCTTTATCTGTTATTCAGTAAAGCCTTCGACATTTCTTTACCATTGCTAATATTTAAGTTCAGTGCTATATAAACCTGAAGTCTGAAGAATGCTATCAGCATGACACATTTTGCCTTCTGACACTCAGATCCGTGTAAAGCTCTTGCCCTTCCACACTCAGCCAGCAGCTGAACTCACTTTCTTTAGTAAGAAAACATCTATATGAGGAATCCATATCTGAACAGCACTGAAAAACAGATTTAAGGTCCAGACAGGTTAAAACTTCCTAAACAAATCGAGGAGTACTGTCTTTCCTTCGCACTGGAAATCCTACAAAGAAACCCCTTCCAGAAAGTCAGCTCAGCTGCCTAGAAACTCCGTGGCAGGCCAGACTATGTTTTTTTAAGCCACAAAAAAGGAAATGATTAAGGAAGCAGTAAAACCTAAGTGCACCATAAAAGGCATCTACCAGAAAACTAGCTGCTATCTGCAATAAAGAATGTGCCTTATTTACACACGCACAGGAAAATTAAAAAACAACAACAACAAACACCATAGTCCCAAACACATATGTAAAAGAACAGTATCACAACAAACATGAACAGCTACTTTCTTTCGAAAACTCAAGTAGATGAGACTGTATCTCTTCAATGAAAAAATACGAACTGATGTGTCATACTCAGTGCTTGTTTTGTTACTTTTTCTTTCTTTAACCTCCCTCTTCTGTGAGAAAATTCCCTATTACCCCTTCCATTTCTTGAAGTCCCAGTTGTCTTCTCAGCTTTGTTTATTTTCTGATTGATAAGGAAACTATGGAATTCTATCTTGTTCTTTACCGTTTTCCTCCTATTAATGTATCTAGCACACATCAATCTTTCAAAGTACACTTCACAGTGAAGTCAAGCATCCCTTTATACTGCCAGCATTAGCCAATAAATAGCCATAAGATGGCTACTTAAAACAGTCATGGAACGATAACTGTTAGATATATGTTTGTGGTATTTCTCAAAACAAATGTAAGTTAAAAAAAAAAAAAAACAACAACTCTTGCTGAGGATTCTACAATTATTGACAGCCTGTTGGAGGAATCAACAATACACGAGGTCTTGGAAGAAGAAGCCATTGCAAGATCTCTCATCTTTTTGGCCATTAGCCCTAACAGGACCACAGGACAGACATGATCCCACCTCTGTATTTTAGGATGATACCAACAGAGCAAGTTTATATTGTTAGAATACTGTTACCAGCACCCAGTAGTATTCTACCTACTTCCCTACCTTCCACCAGTTGCCCAGCTTCTACATGAACGATACAGGGGAATTCAGTACAATAAACTAGTAAAGAATGCACATTCAATAAATCTAAATTATGCATAACTTAAAATCAGCAAGTAAGTATGAAGAAGGGAAACTGTGACCAAGCTAAACTACAGCTCTTGGAAGCAGTTTTCCCCTCCCTCCTTTTGATTGCTAAATCAGTCAGACAATGGGCTACTTTATCTGCCCAGTGCTCCACTCGGAGATGCCACAGCACTGAAAAACAATTATGTGAGTAAGAAATGAAAAACTAAAGAATGGCAAATTAGTCTACAGTGACACTACGGATTGTCACAAGTCCATTTGTTGAGAAAAAAAAGAGATAAGTCTTTAATTTTTAAGAAAAGAGTCAGGAAAATCAAACCAAATTCAAGACAAATCCAGGAAATGCTTTGACATTGTTGTATAAATAGTTCAAATAGATTTAGACACAAATTTGAACAAACTGTTGTTACATGTTGACCTGGAAGGGAAAAGAGTCACAAACATGCAGAATGCCATTCATTTCCTGAAATACAGCATCTTCTTGCTTTTCATTTGCAAAGGAGAAAAATGCAGTTAAATATAATGAACTAAGGCATACTCAGAAGTCAAATATTCCTCTTGGGGCAATTCCACTGTGCTTCCTTCAAATCTGTTATTTCTCTTCCCCAGACCATTATTCGAGCAGCTTTCTCATGTGTATGTGCGCATGTACATGAGTTAGGGTGCTTGGTGGAATGCTTCCACAAATGTTCCCTCAAAAATAAAACAAATTACACTGATGGATTTTCAGCCCCAAACATTGCCCAGTTGGCTGATGGGCAAGCGAGGAGCTGCCTGTCTGCACTACCTGAACAGAAGACCTACACCTGTGTTCTAATATTCCAACTGCTATAATAACAGCACTGTCCTTAATGCAATGTTAATTATTTGCCACAAACACAGGAGGAATAAAAAGCCTGGTGTAAGCGCAAAACACAACTGTTGATTCAGAAGAGCCCTTTTAATATACTCTGTCTGCCACCCTTTTCACAACCTCTATATAATGTTTTGTTTTCTTAAAAACTGCTGCAAAGTCATCGCATCTTTGTCGTAAACAGGAACAGCAGAATTGGTGAAGCAGAGGTGTTTTCCCCCATCTGTCAGACATGCATATAAGGAAAGATGAGCAGCAGAGCTGTGTGAGTTACATTAGAAAATCCCATCTCTACTTTCAACACCCTCCTTTTCATTTCCATTTTCTTTCTAAACACAAAAGGCAGTTCGTTCCCTTACACTGGTGCCAATCTGTCATTCTTCAGAATGGCCACGTAAAAAACTTAACTGTTTAATATGATTTAAATGACAAAAAAAAAAGCAACTAACAGGATGACAATAGTTTCAGATGAGATTGCTATGAAGTAGAAGCTGTGTGCATCAGCCTCCAAAAACAAACTGTGATAAAGAACAAAGCTTCCACTGGTTTAACATGATCTATTCATTAGTTCAGACCACCCAGTAGTGTCCTTTCAAGTTTATTTTCCTGAAATCCAAAACTAAATAAGTCTTCATTTAATTCACAAATGCAGCTAGAGATCTATCACTCTCGTTAAAAAAAAAAAAATCCATTTCAACTATTTATACGAATATGTATTTGCCTGCGTGTGTTCCATTCTTGTCAGTGAATCCCACTCATTTAGAGAGTTTTAATGGGATTTGAGATGCAAAAACATCTTTGGCCTAGAAAAATGAATAGCCATGAAATGACCATAAACAGAACAAATATCTTCAAGCTGTTAAGCACAACACAGTATGTTTTTATAACAAAATCATTTAATCATTTTATCCTACTGCTTTTAAACCACTTGTAGAAGTTTTCTCCAGCAAGATTTACGCTGACCATCGGGTGACTTGCCCTATGGCATACAGTATGAGGGCTGCTCTGAAAGTAATGTCTCCTATTTTTACTATGTTGGCCCACAACATCAAGGTGGATGTTGGTGGTATGGCAGTAGAGGTTAATACACAATACAGTAAAGCGGTTTGTATTAAACAGTGCTGCAGCAGACATGATCAAGGTGATACTATTTCAACTTAACATATTTTAGTTTTGCAGAGGAGAGGAAACAACACATCTCCATCAGAAAAGATATTACTAACAGCAGTAATACATACCAGATATTTAATCCATTTGAAGAACTCATCTATCAAATTCATACAGTTTTATGCATTTAGTCTCTCCTGCTAGATCAGTTGGTTGACTCCCTGTCTTAGCATAATCTACAGAGGAAGAAATTAGAAGTTTTACTGAAATCAGATTTGGCCGTGAAACATTTCAAAATAAATTCCCTCGTTTTGTTAAATACTCTTCGTGAATTAAAACTTTCAACACTGCTTTGAGGGACCAATGTGAGGAAATCAGATCACAAAGCATGGACAATCAGCTACAACAAAAAGATCAAATGACAGAAGAAAATATCATAGCAACTGAAATCAATGACAAATCTTGCATTAAACTAAGCGGAGCTGCAATTTTGTTCTGTTTCCAGGAAACACAAATGCATTACATCAGTTGAGATGCACTTCCCATTACGATGACTCAATTGCAGAGTCCCTTGGTAAATTACACTGGAGAGGGAAGAAGCTACCGAGAACAGCACTGACCACTCCCCACGAAACGATGCATCTTTGCTTTGTGTATAAAACATAGTTTTGGGAATGCAATGAAATTATAGCCATCATTAATGCAACCTCAGTGCTACTGAGAGAACTAATAAACCTGCAGCACACACACACACACCCCCTTTTAGAAGGTCAAAAGAAACAAGACATGCGATTGTCTTAATGGCTTTTCAGCTCCAAAATCCAGCCCTTCAAAGACATTTTGACCTTGTGATCACTTCCAATCAAATCTGACTCGACAATATACGTAGCTGATGAGTTAGCAGCTATGAAGATGAGAGATGCATGAATGAAAGGCTGCTGAAAGACAATAGAAGCTCTGCCCACCTTATTAGGCAGCAGATGTTCCTTAGGGTGAAAAGGCCAGGTAGAAAGAAGTGGTTGGAGGAAATGAAGATAGAAGAAAAAGCTCCAGGAAAATCCAGACATCAGAAAAACTAGTATCCAACGAACTGCCTGGTTTTTAGAGGTTTGTGGCCTTCGTCTTTCACCTCCTTCAATTTCAACTGCTCTGTCACGAGTGCAGAGATAAGCAGATTCCCAGGGTTCCAACAGATAAGCCATGCAAAGCAACTGAAAACATGGAGACAAAACAGGAGAGCAGCACTGACTGGGTGGTACCCAAATTATGCGCTGCTCCAAAAAAAGAAAGCATTACAACACTAAGATGACAGTATCTGTACTACAATATTTTCTCAAAATAACTCATTATTGCATAGCTAATTGTTTTGTTTTTAGTAAAGCATTATTACCAAACAAGTATCTTATAGAAATTAACTGCTAAAAAATAAAAAAAAAGTCCCAAAACTGAATTCAAAAGGCTCACTGAGCTGCACGTCAGCTGATACTACTGTGATCAGACTGAAGGACTAAATCTTCACATGCAGAGCTTCACAACCAAAAGACACTAGTAAAGGAACATGTGTGATGTCTAGCAACAAAAGACAGGAAGCCACTGTTACCCATGCTTTCACATGTAAATGGCAGTGCGTATTCTGAATAGCAACGCAGGAAGGGATCAGCAACCCTCATATAGACTGAAGATACATTACTTCACCATTACTGTATGATTCTAAACATGCTCATCTATTTCTCCTTAATTTTTGCCCTTTAGTGACCCTCTTCCTAAAGGATCACTTTGAAGTTCAATAGCTCTGAAGTAACTTCACAAAGATTTCTCAACTGAAGTAAAGATGCACGTTTGAGTTATGAAATATCTATGAAAAATATCCCTTTACGGAACAGAAGCTCTCCCTCCATACACTGTAATACTCCACTCCTTAACTTACAGCACTGGCTGCAGCGCAATCACCTGTGGTTGCACCATAGGAATAAATGTAAAGAAGAAAGGAGTTATGTTGCTTCTGTAGCTGAATTCATAATAAAAGGTAAAGTAAAACAGCTGCAAATTTCAGCATTTAATACAGACTTGTGTGACAGAAAACAGTAACTGACCAGAAAACGAGTTACAGTCTAGAAGTATTTCAAAGACACCTTCTCTTCTGCTTTCTCTTTCATCTTTTTTTTTTTCCTCCCAAATCTTATTGCCACTGGTGAGGTAAATCTGTTGTCTTAATTGTTCTTGCTCTTTCTCAGCAAAAACAATGTTATTTATTAAAAGGGTGATTCTTCTTTTAATGAGAATTTATCTTAAGAGACGTGGCAGCAACAGCAAAACTGATCAATACCTCACTTCGTGGTTTTAATACAAGCACATTTAAACTCCTATCATCGATGGCCTTGAACTGAATGATGCATCGTTCTGTTTCTCATTCAAAAGTCCTAGATTCCCAGCGTCTGGAACCCATTTACAGAAAATGATAAACACAACAGTAAATGAAGTCACTGGAAGCTATGGCAACTTTCTCCTTGGATCAGTAACGTGATGTTGTCATTATTTCCAATTACCTCCAACTACTGACATACCTCCAATTATAAAATATTCTTGTTTTTGTGACTACCCTCATTTGCATTCTTCAGTAACATGCAGTTCAGCATGGGACATCTCTATAGAAGGAAGCTGTGGCAAGGTGGGGGTTGGCCTCTTCTCCCATGAAACTAGAGATAGGACTAGAGGGAAAGGCCTCAAGTTGCACGAGCGAAGTCCAGGATGGATATTAGGAAAAATTTCCTTTCTGAAAGACTGGTCAGGCACTGGAACGGGCTGCCCAGGGAGGTGTTGGAGTCACCATCCCTGGAGGTGTTCAAGAAACATTTAGATGTCTTACTAAGGGACACGGTTTAGTGGGAAATGTTGGTGGTAAGTGGACAGTTGGACTGGATGATCTTGGAGGTCTTTTCCAACCTTAATGATTCTATGATTCCATATTTAAACAAAGCTTAAGCCACTTTGCACTTACCACTTTGTGTTTTAACAAAAGATTTTTTTCATGGTATTTCCAAATATAATTGGGCAGGTGCTCTTATGTTTTCTTTTCCATCATGATATATATATAGAAAGAGCAGATTTCAACTTCTTTACTATCCCTCCTTCCAGATCCATAAGCACCAGAAGAACTGTTGTCAAACAAGAAATTCAAAAAACCCATTTCACAAGTGCTAGGGGAGAAGCAAGTCTTTGCACTGCAGAATGGCTAGGAGCTTTGATTTGAATGCAAGGTTTCTAAAACAAGAATCTGCAAAGTGTTACAAGAGTGGTTCAACATAAAAAAAAAAAAAAGTACACAGCTCAGTGAACAAAAACAAACAAAACATCAGTCTTGCATACAAATCAAAACAACAACTGCAACATCATCCTGTCAACAAGAATCGAGGTTTGTCCCAGACGAGGTTACCATCAGCAAACGTATCCAGTCACAGTGATGCTAGCTAGCTATGCTCACAATATAGTCATGGCTACAGCCACCTGAGACTATTCATGTTTAGAGGCATAGAGAAAGGATAGGCACTCCTGCATGTAGCCAGATTTATGCTTTAATAAACTGTTGGGGAGTGGGGGTGGAACTCACACAGGAACAAGGTACATAAGCTATTAAATTACAAGTCAAGCTTACAGTAAAACACCAGACAGAACAGTAAAACTTTCAGTGACCTAAGAAAATAATGGTAAAAGAGACGTCTTGAGATTGTCAAACAGCACTTAGCCAGTCAGTGAAGTAGCAGTAAGCCACAGAAAGTGAAGGAATAAATTAAAAGGTTATCTGTAAGTACATTCACTAAATACATAAGTTTCACCACACACTCTTTACTCTGTTAATGCAAAGAAGGGAAAAAATGGTTAAGCAGAAAGAAAACATTTGTGACATTAAAAGGAAAGATAACACTTACAGTTAAAAAACCCTAAATCTTACATTTCAGTGAAATCTTAAACATCCTCGAAAATACTTCTTCAAAATCCAACAACTTGCTGAGAGATATTTACAGAGCAAGTTTTTCATCTAGTCAAAAAGAAACCTCTCATAGCTTTCCCTATAAGGATGAACATTTTCTTCTGTTGTAATCTCATTCCTCTGAGCAATAAAAATCTTAAATTTCTATTATCATTCCAATCATCTTTCTGTTTCTACCCCTTTGATGCTACTGCCATAGATGGATACGCCTCCATCATCTTTCTTCAGCGTATGATATACACTATCAACACACGCTCTTCATCCCTGGTAAATGACAAACTTCATCTTCTCCTTACTCTACGAGCGCTCATTTACAAACTCCCACCACAACTTTCAGGAAGCTCTCCAAAGCGACAAGTTGAAAAAAAGCACAGACAAGCTAAATACTTGCAGTCAGGCAGCAAGCCACATCCTCTTGCAATGGTCCCCAAAGCACTGGGCATATCTTTCATTCAAGACTTGGTAGATCCTGTCACCGAGTCCTAAGTACAAGGTCCACAGGAACAAGGTCTGCCCTAGTGCTACAAGTGGTACAAAGACTCCTCTGCTGGTCCACAGGGCTATGTCCCTGTACAAGCAAATAAAACATGCTAGAGCTGTTCTCTAGCCACAAAGTAAAGGGGCATAATGCAGCTTGCATCCACACAGCCAATGCTTCTCCATGCAGGAGGCCAGGAGAGAAAAGTGTTATTCCCCCTGCCTTTTGGTAACAGTTGCCTTTTGCTTCCTCCCAGCTCCCAAGTAGGCACTTAGGCACAGGTCAAGGCTGGACCAGGGAGCGCACTGAAAATGAAGCAGAACGGACAGGGCTAGAGCTGGAGCCCACAGCCTCTCTCTGCTTAAAAGTGTAAGCGCTGCATATGGAGCCAAGAAAAGTCCCAAAAAGGTTTGAAAGAAACAGGCAATCTGCAAGCACATTCCTATTCCCAGGCAGCCAATGAATGTCCCTACAACACACAAGATCACCCTATTCTTCACCACAACAAGAGCTATGCCAGAAGTTGTAAAGAGAGCATGTTGCTCTCTGAGACTGCAGGTCACCCGTGCTCTCCAGCCTCCTTAAAGCATTTCTTTAAAAGACACCTCTACTCCCAACACCCTCCTGCATTCACCATCATGAACTGAAGGCCGGAGAACTACACTCCAGGTGGGAGTCATAAAAAGGCAGCTCTCCCAGGAGTCTTCACCAATGAAAACTGATGCCTGAAGGAACAGAACAGCCAGGCACTTGCAGAGAAGAGCAATTTGCTCACAAGTGTGAGACACAGGAGCCTGGCAGGATGAAACCTGAGTGCACTGGCAGTGCCTGTTTTGAGAACAGATTAGTTCAGCTTCCTGTTACATCAAACAGTAACTTTCATCAGTCCTATGTTCGCTTTAAAAAAAAAAAAAATAGAAAAAACTCTATTGACATCACACTTAGGGCTGGGCAGAAAGTGGCAGATTAGGAAATACCATGAGTCACTGCGAATACAGAAGACATAGGAAGAGTTTTAAAACTGCTGTGTAAAATTTAGTGTTACAGGGGAAAAAAAAAGAACAACAAAAACCAACAGGTAATAATACAAAGAGAACTACACCAGAACTAGAGTAACAGTGGTGGTCTGCCTTCAAACAAACAAGGAGTCGTGGAAGCAAGAACGTTGTAAAAACAACGGGGTAAGACACAGGCAGGCTGCAGGAAGGAACAAGAGCGACACAATTCAGCAATCAAGAAGGAAATATCGGCTAAAATAAGCTGACGGGTGGATAAGGAGCTGAAAATACAGATAGAACTGAAAGAAAAAGAAAATGATGCAAAGAAAGCACAGATGATAGAGCTGTGCTCCCTAAAAGAAATTGCTCTGGAGAAGTTTCCAAGCTATCTGTACATGCACGAAAGAAAAAATGCGAAAGAACAGTGTAAGAATGATTTCTCATAAACTCATCTGCAATGTGTTAGGAAAAAAAATCGCTACTGGAATACAGAGACACACTGGAATACATTTGAAGACAATTAGAACAGAGGGTCACAGCTTCAGCAGTCTTAAGTAAATAAGATCTTATGAAAGAAATACAATCAGGAAATAAAAAATAGGCTGTGAAGCAAAGTACAAAAGAACAAACAGGATACACACTTGGCCACCACAGTCCCGCTAAGCATCCTATTCTCTGAACCAGCAGAAAACCCCTTTCTGTTGCAGAAAGTCTAGTAAGAAACCTAGGGCAAAGGAAGGTGCATCTCTCCCACCAATTATGAAATTTCCCCACGGGGTGAAGCAAAGTAAACTGCATTATTAAGGCGGACATAGCAATGCTTGTCAGCAGCCAAACAGGGCTACTATTTTGGAGGTATAGTTCAAGATGAATTGAGATAATTAGAGACGCAAGCTTTCTGTACGAAGTTATTAGAACTTAGGATGAAAAAGTTTTTCTTTCCTTTAGGAACTATTTCTGGCATGACTTCAGGGGATTTTTTTTTTTTTTTAGTGCAAGTGGAAGGGTAAGCGGAAGGAAGAATGCTGGAATTATTAACAGCTGAATAAACTTTGTTAAGAGAAGTACAGCTCAACTGCACAGGAGTTTGCTGATTACACAGAAACAAGGAATCAGATCAATAAGTACTAATGAAGGCATTAAATCTTCATCGTTTCCAGATGGAAGGTGGATTAACTGGTCTCATAGACCCTGACAGTCTCTTCTTTAGGTCACAGCATTCAAGGTGAGATTAAAACCACTGCCTCTATGCTGACATTTTTTATTACTATTTTAATTAGAAACCACTAAAACAAGTTAAAGTTCTTCAGAAGTAATATCCAAAAGCCTTCTATCTTGTTATTCTTGAGCCAGGACTACTTTAAAAAGGCCTACAAGTGACAAAACAGAAGACTCCAATTCTTGTCCTATCAAGACACAAAATTTGGCATATCTTAATAATATGATATTTTATTGTTACAAGTCTCACTCACCTACATTCAAACTTGCTAACAATGTGTCCTCTAAAATAATATAATATTTGGAAGTAAAGTAAAAGAAAAAAAATTACTTTTTTTCTCCTTACTACCAGCCATAAGGTGCTCAGGATTGGGACTTCAACAAGCTTTGTGACAAACACTAGGAAAATTTTATATAAAAGTAGCTCCAAAATAAATGAGTTCCTTGTAAGTACGTAGATGATACACTTTTCAAAAGTAATCCATACTTCTGCCGAGATGCTTTTTCCCCTAAGAACATAATTAGCTTACTTCTAGATTGGAAGAAAGCATTCTCTGTATGTACTAACGATCAATTCATTGATTTACCATGACAATTTAGAATTTGTTAATCAGAACATTCCTTTTGCAAAAATAAACAGATCACGAGAATTTTGGAACAATTACTTTGTTAATAAAATCGTGGCTGTGATTCTGATACCTACCTTTTGAACTACTTCAAGTGTTCAACACATCAAGACATTATCTGGTATCGCAGAAGCCAAAGCCTTCTATTAACATCAGCCAAACTGGTTCCTCCCACACCAATTATAAGAGCTTGACAAGAAGTGGTGATGAAAAAACAGAAATATATAACTTTCTCACAAGCTTTTAAAAAGAAGAGACCAGAACAAGGGGGACAAAAATCCTGTTTGAAAAAAAAAAGAACAGGAAAAAAAATAGAAAACTAAAAAAAGGTCTTTTAAAGGAAGAGGTCAAAGCTGAGGCTTGATTTAACTCAGTTGCCATATCTAACCACATCAACTTGCCACATCCCACAAGGCACGTGAGGCTGAGCTGCAAGAGCCTGCAGACAGGAGAAGAACAAAGGACTGGCAGGAGCTGTCAATCAGTAGGTGGCACTCTTTGAGCTCTGCCAGCACGGAGCCGGGTACCAGCACAACTCAGAACGTTGCACAGCAAAGTCTGTGTCTTCAGGAAAAACATGAACATGAAATAATGAACGACTGTAACTGTACCTGACACTCACGGGAAATGCAATGGCTTAATTTCAGTGTAAGACAGCAATCCTTGTACATGGTCTCCTTAAGTTCTCAGGAATTACAGTTTTTGAATGCAGTAAACATTTTGGATGGATATTGCTGTATAGCAGTGCAATAAAACCAGCACCTCACAAAATTATCCATTACACCTGCACAGAATATGCCTGCGGTGCAGCCTTATAGCTTCTTATGCAGATGGAAGTCAAATGGGTGAATGATAAAAAGGCACTTCTCACCACTACAAAAACATTGCAAAATTATTTAAATTTTGCTATAGCTGTTGCAGTAAATGGAATTTACAACCAAGTATTTTGGAACCATATATGAATTGCTACTCCTCTGATATATACACTACTGAAAATGCAGCCCATTCATCAACAAAAAAAAATCAGTTGTTTCTAGAGTTCAAATCAATATAAGATACAACAGAAATGAAAACATTGCTCAATGAAACAGGTGTCAAACTCTTAATTCCTGCAAATAGTCTGTCTTCATTTAACAATTATAGGGTGTTTTGCATTTTAAATACCGATCCAAAACAACACGTGTTACTGCTCATTTGGTAAAGCAGTGAAGGAAAAGCAGATTTAGCAGCAAAGTTTGAGTACAGGTACCTGTAACTGAAACAGCCAGCAGAGGGAGTACAAAAATGAAACAAAAAATACAAATGGCTCTTTTTATATTTTATTTTTCTTACGATCTTAGCTTTCTTTCAGAATAATAGTGTAAGAAGTGCAAAATTAAACGTACAGATTTTTAATGTGTTCAAGTATTAAACATAATGACTAGAAAGTACAGTATGTTTTCAAGCAGCACTAAAAAAAAAAAAATCTAGCTCACCTTAGCTCTGCCAAACCGAAAGACAAGTTTTATCACAGACAAGACTAAACATCAATCAACAAGCTGCATAAACCACTTCCAAGTTGTAAACCCACAGACAAAGAAACTCTCGTTCTTATTTTACATCTCTGAAACTGAAGTCATGTTTCAAGAATTAAGAGATCAGCACACGCAAGGTATTTGTATTATAATGCAAAATCCACATTTACACTTTTCAGGTTCTCACCATGTGCAGCTGATGGCTGAAACACCAATAAAAGGAGAGAGGACGTGACCAGGGTGGTCGCAGCCTGAGATGAGCAGTCACGCTCCTCTCAAAAGCAACAGAGAGACCATGTCCCAAAGCATGGGCACCGTCCCATTGGTCCACCAGAAGCCAAGAGGAAGCTTACTGAACCAACTGGGCAGGCCTTCCTCCTTTCTAGGCTACAAGCACTATGTGCCCCTAGGCTGTCAGGCGAACAGTGACAGCAGAGCTGAGGAGACTAAGGGACAAACGATTAGTTATTTCACAAGTAAACTGCATGCTTCAAGGACAACCATTAGAATACACACCTAATTCACAAGCTCTCCTTGGCTGTGAAGTGCATGCATTCGCACCGGGTGGACTCACCTGCCACACCACACCTCGTGATCTGCTGTGTGCATGGGCCCATTCTCCCTCTAATTAGAACAGGAGTGCTCCTGACCAGGATACATGGTGTTCCTACACCTTCCTAACAGGGTGTTACGAAGCACCAGCCTCGATGGCAGCTGCTGAATGATCTCACTTACCATTGCAACTACACCCAGCTTTAGCCACATTTCTCTAACCAACACGGAGCCAGGGGATATTCTGCTTTCAGCATCAGCATCTACATTTTAAGGATGGTTTAACTGCAAAACCAAACTCTGTCCACGTGAGATTCATCGCTGAAGATCACCACTTGGTTAAAACAACCCTGACTGCAAGTAATTAAGACACAGACCAGAAAAAAGAGGCAAGCCAAGATTTTCTTTCCCACCAGCTCAGATAACAAGAACACTTTTAACTTTATTCAAACCTTCATTGCTATTTTCTCCCACAATTACAGCTATCACTGCCTCTACTCTTTCTTAGTTGCACCCATTCTCAAAGCCTCGGCACCTGTCACTGGTAGCTGCAGGAAAAACTTGCTGCGTTGCTAAAAGAGCAAATAAAACAACTCCATATAAAATATCCATAACATTCCCAATGAGCAGACAGCCCCCATACTGTAAAATACTCACACGAGGTTAATGGATGATATATGCTAAACATGTGCGGCTCACGAGATCTTCTGTGTAGAAGGAATATGGGACATTGCCCTGGAAGCAAGACACGTCACAAAGCCCTGCTGTGCCTGACAACCTGCAGTGTCCTCAGTGTGGGAGAATATCACTAAAGAATTGGTCCAGGATGGTAGTCTTTACATGTTTGTCAAAACACCATGTTATGTACCAAGTCATAGACTGGAAAAAAATTAAGAACACAACACACAGCTCATACGAGCCTCCACAGTTCCATGCTTTAGTCAGTCTTAAGAAAAAAAAATAAAAGTCAGATATGGCACAAACTGAGTACTGCAGAATCTAAAATGTTACTAGAGTAAGTAACCTGCTAATGAAATCGTGATTTGCGTGTGTGCAAGTCAAATGAGGTCAGACAAGAAGAACACATCTTGAGCAACTTCATTGTTTTCTATCTTGAAGATTCTGCTAGGTCCCTTTTGACTCTCCCTCCCCAAGAGCTCATCTCAGTTCTCTTCCCTGCAGAACTTATTGGTTTCCTGCTGTAAAAAATATTTTGACTTTTTTTTTTTTGTCTTCTGAGCGAAGCAGTGTATGCGTATGTGTATGATCTGTACTCTAAAACAGCTCAAGAAGCAGAAGCGATGAGATGCAGCACAGTACCTTCGTTACTCTCCATGATCTCACCCTCTTACAAACAGCAGTGGTCTCCCAGCTGCCCTGTAGCAGGACTGGGCACAGCGCTTCAAGCAGCTGGAGAAATGCTTACTGTAACTGAACAGGAGGTTATCTATCTTGTCTGACTTTCCTCCGCTCCCCTTTTTGCAGTCTAGTTTCCTAAGGAAATCACATTTATGCAATCGCTTGGTACAGGCAGGAGCCTGACGGATATGTGTACACACACATGTGGATGTCTGTCTGTCTGACCATGCTGACACCTTCTCAGCCCATCAGCCAATTTCAATCACATCTGAGAGAAGAGCAGAGATAGCAGGCATTTGGGTTCTTGAAAGTTTCATGAGAGCAGGCTGCAGCACACGGAGCAGTGCCTCCCCAGGGGGACAAGCTGTGCATCCTATTGGATGCCAGTGAAATCCCAGGGAAAGAACTGTGCTGCTGCTCTCCTGCCCACAGGAAAACCTCCAGTCAGAGGTCACAGCCAGCCAAAGATGACCAGGTTTCTTCCGCTCAAGTGTTCACAGAAGAGCTTACATTGAATTCATCACTACTTTTTAAATGGTGTTCTGAATAGAGCTGATGCTTTCTGTACCTTCTTTGTCTTGGTCTAGCATAAGAGAGAACTGTTCCACATGACACACACCTCCCAGAGTGCTGCCTTACTCCCCGGACCGCTTATTTTACATCACCAGAGCCGTGATGCAGGTGGGACTGGCACTCCACTCTTCTCAGAAACGCAGTATAACAACTGGGGGTGCTTTAAGATCACTTTAGGCTTTGAAACTAACAAATATCATAGAATGGCTTGGGTTGGAAGGGACTTCAAAGATCACCAAGCTCCATCCCCTCTGCTGCAGGCAGGGTTGCCAGCCGCTAGATAAAGTACTAGACCAGGTTGCCCAAGGCCCCATCCAACCTGGCCTTGAACACCTCCATGGACAGGGCATCCACAGCCTCTCTGGGCAACCTGTTCCAGCACATCACCACTCTCAGCAAAAAACTTACCCTGACATCCAATCCAAATCTCCCCTCCTTTATTTTAAAAGCATTTCCCTTTGTCCTATCTCTCTCTACCCACATAAAACGTTGATTACCATCCTGTTTATAATCTCCCTTTAAATATTGGAAGGCCATAATGAGGTCAGCTGCAATCAGCTATTGCAGACATTCTCAATGAGGCAATGCAGCATGTCTGTATCTATCTTTACACACCTCCAGCACACAGTACCATATAGTACCACACAATAGCACAGTAGTATAAGTACTACTGTGCCTCTTTAAGGAAGCTGTAAGGCAATAAGGCAAATAGTGAGGTCCAGCTGACACATCGATAGTTCTCCCCACATCCACCAGACCCACGTAGGTGCGGGAAATAAATGCTGTTTCACCTGTATCAAAAAAAAAAAAAGCCACCTAATAAAAGTGAGAATGCGCCAACATATTAAGATGCACGTTTAGGGACACTTCAAGGCATAAATCTATGATTTAGGAAATAGTCACTGAAAAGAAAAAAGAAAGAAAGAAACAGCTGATCGTGGTCACCCCAAGCACCCAGACACGGGGCAACCAGCGGTTCACTATCAGATTTATTTCGGCTCCCAGCCTGCCCCAAACGCCGCAGCTACAGCGGCCCCGGGAGCTGCCCGTTCGCAGCGCACCCCCAGACGCCCGCCCTGCGTGAGCCCCGGCCCAAGCGGCCGGCTCGGGTCGAGCCCCCCGGGGCAGCCTAGGGGCGAGCGGCCGCGGCCCGGGCCGGCACTTTCCAAGGCGGCCCCCGAGGCCGGGCCGGCCTCACGGCCCGGGGCGCTCCGCGCGGCTCTCCGCCACGCGCCGTAGCGAAGGCGGCAGCGCCGCACACAGCGCGCCTTCCCCGCCCGTCGCAGCCCGGGCAGCGCGGAGCCCCGCACGGTTCCTCCCCGCTCCCCGCCGGAGGCGGGCGGCACTCGGCATCGCGGCCGGCTCGGGAGCGCTGAGCGGCTCGCGCGTGGCAGCGGGCTGACGGAGAACGGTGGCCGTGCCGCGCGTTTCGCCCCTCCCGGTCCCCCGCCGCCGCTCCTCAACCAGGTGCCTTTACCCTAACGCTTCCCTACGGCCACCTCCGGCGGTCGGGGCAGGTCCCCGCGCCCCACGCCTCGCTCCGCAGCGGATGAGACGCGCACCAGGTGCGGGGCTGCCACGCGCCCGCGGGGCTCCGGCCGAGGCCGAGGCGGCGCCAGCAGGCGGCTGCCGTACGGCGCATCCCTTTGTCCGCGCATCCTCCCCGCGCCCGGCCCTTTGTGTCCCCGCTCACAAAGGAACGCGCTGCCCCGAGCCCCCCCCCCCCACCTCCCCGCCCCGGTACCTACTTGTGTTCAGGAAACAGTCCGTAAACCTCCTGAAGCAGCTGGCAGAATTAGATCCATCTTCCATGTCTGGCCCCGGGAGCAGGGGAGACGAGAAGGAGAAGAAGGCGCCTCGCAGCCGCCGCGCAGTCCCGCTCCCGCCGGGGCCGTCGCCTCCTCGGATCCCGTCGCCGCGGGCGGCCGCTGCTGCAGCGCCGGGGAAAGCGTAGGACCACGGGCGAGAGGCGGCCGCGGGGAGGAGGAGCTGCGGATGGTGCTGCCAGGGGCCGGCGGCCGCGGAGCGGAACAGCGAGCCCTGGATGGAGGGAGAATAGAAGAGTCTCCTCCTGCTGCCGCCGCCGCCGCCTGGATGGGCGATCAAGTGAGCCGCCGCCGCTCCGCCAGCATCTCTTCCTCCTCCTCCTTCCCTCCCTTGGAGACTCGTGAGGTTAAAGGAAGACGAGGAGGGGAAACGAGGAGGCGGCGGCAAGAAGTAAAACGAAGATGGAGAAGCGGAGGAGAAGGAGGGGATTGGAGCGCGGAGAGGAGCCGCCGCCGCTGCGGGGCCGATGCGGGCGGAGGCGGCGGGGGCAGTCCCTGCAGCGCGGCTCCCGCTGCTGCTGCCGGCGGCTGCTGTCAAGAGCAGAGCGAGGGAGCTGCGGGCAGCCGAGCTGCCACCGGGCGCGGGCGGGGGAGGAGACCCGCCGCTGCCTCCACCTCCGCCGCCCCGGCCATGAGAGTGGGGCGGGCGGCGGCCGGAGCCGGGCTTTTCCCCGGGCGCCTCAAGCAGGGGGGCCGGGGGGCGGGATGAGAGCCGCTCCTCGGGGTTGGACATGCTTCCGCCCGGCCCTCCCTTGCGCGGCAGTTTAAGGCAGGACGCCGAAGAGGTACCGCGGCGCCGGGAACGGGAGAAGCCGGGAGAGGACGGAACGCGGCGACAGGCAGCCGCCGCCGCGTCTCGGCCCTCGGCTCCCTTACAGCGGCCTCGAGCACGGTCTCCTCCGCAGCGCGGCTCCCGCCCCCGAGCGCTCACATCCCGGTCCCCCTTTAGGCCGGAGGGGGACGCGGCGCCGCCGAGAGCGAAGCGGTTCCGATCCCCTTTTTTAAAGTCCTCCGGTCCTCATACTCCCACCTCGCATTCAGAGCAAAAAAAAAAAAAAGAAAGGGAAGCGATCCGCGTTTCCTTCCAGCGGTGCCACCGCTGCCCCGTACGTGCGTGCGCGGCTGCGGGCGGCAGCAGGAGCGCCGCAGTGCCGCCGCCAGCCCCGGCCGCCGGAGAACGCCCACTGGCGGAGCGATTGCTCCCGGGCCGCCCCTCCGCTCCAGGCTCGGCGCTTACCTACGGGCAGCGCGGGAGGGACGCCGGGCGGAGACCCTCTCTAAGCGATCTCGGTGTTTCAAACTGCTTCTCTCAGGCTAAAGGCAGACCCCCTGCGGCGGGGAGCGGACCCCGCTTTCTGCGGGGACGCAGCCCCCATCCCACACAGAGCGGCACGGCCGCTCCCGACGTCGCGCACAGCGGGCGCTTGTCACCCACCGGAACCCTCGCCGGGCGCTGGCCACCTCCACCCCTCACCCTGCCCGGCCCCACGGGCTGCGGCACCACGCCAACCCCCGGCCCCGCCGCCGGCTTCGCACCCAGCCGGCGAGCGGACCCGCCGGGCAGGCGTGAGGGGGGGGGGTGTCCAGGCACGGGAGATGCCGCCCGCCCCGCCTCACGCCGCCGGGCGCAGCCCTCAGTCCGGCGGCACGGCCTCTCGGCGCGTCCCGCCCGCAGCGCTCAGGGGGGACGGCCGCCGGGGGAACGTCGGCTCGGGGGGGGAGCCGAGGGGAGGCCCGAAACGGAGCGGGGCCGAGGGCCGCGCCTGGAGCCTCCTTCTCCCGGATTTCGTTGTCGCCCCAAAGCCGCCGTGCCCGGGGCGCCGGCCGCGGCCGGGAAAGAGGCGAGAGCCCGAGGAGCGAGAGTTACCTGGGCAGGTGCTCGGCCTCGCCCCGCGCAGCCCCGTTTCCTGCCGAATCTACGGGCTGTTAGGAGCCGTTGCCCCGCGCCGGCCGGCCGCCCGCTGACGGGGCGCAGAACAGCGCCTACGGCCGTGCTGGGGCGGCACCCCACCGCTCACCTGCGCGCCGTGCCCCGCGGCGTGAGCCCAGAGCAGCGCGGCTCAATTGGGAGCGGGGGAACCCTCCCGGAGAAGCGGCGGTGCCCGTGCGGGGCGTCCCGGCCAGCGAGTGCCGGCGGGGGGAGCCGCCTCCGCGCGCGGCGGATCGCTGCGGGCACGGGCTGGCAGCTCCGCGCGCGGGGCGGGCGGCGGGAACGCGAACAGCTGACACCGTTGCAAATGCGAGCGGCGGCGACGTTCGTTGCACAGGTGTCAGCAGAGCGCCCGCCGCAGCCGGGACGAGTTTCTTTTCGCGCCGCGCTGTGTGGCGGAGAACGGGAGCTCCGCGCCGCTCCGGCGCTGCCGTCTGCTCGCAGCGGCGCCCCGTCCCCCCGCTGCCGGGCACAGGGACGCGCGGGGTCCGCGGGCGCTCCCGCTTCAGGAGCACCGCCGACCTGCGCTTCGGCGTCGCTTTGGGCACGTTACCGTTTCGGGAGCTCTATTCGCGGCGGCACGCGTGCTGATTTCAAAGTTTTGGAGTCCGTAGCGCTGTTAATCAGGAAGGCTGCAAAAGATGCCGCGCTAAAAATAGTAGCGCCTTCAAATTAAAACGCGTTTTCAGCTCGTTGCGCGTTACCTACCCGCGGGAAACGATCCACGCAGTTGGAAAAAGGTTCAAAACGCCAGAACTGATTAAAGACTCATTACAAACCCGAAAAGACCAAACAAAAAAACTCAGGGAGGGCAGGTTTTGCTGAACTGCTCTCCCATGTACGGTTCTTACAACCTCCTGTTGCCTACAAATCCCGAACTGAAACACAAAGAGTCGCATCTGCCTCTGCGGTGCGTTTTTTTTCAGTACATGTAACTTCATCCAGGCTGCTCGATAGCCTCAGTTTCAGCGAGCTGCTCGTGGGAGATGCTTTTATTTCTTTAAACCCAGCCAGTACTCGCCTGCTTGACACAGCTAACTTCCCTAACTGCAGCGGGACGGCTGGAAACCCAACAAATACTTGAGTACTCCGGGAAGAAGAGCAGCGGATGGGAACAGAACTTCAGGGAGCTGCACCTGGCTGGCTCCGCCTGTCCGCGGAGCAATTAACAGCTCCTGCTTTGTTATTATTAGAAAAATCTCTAACGCTAAAATGTTGAAATGGAAAGAGATAGAATGAAAAAAAAAAAAAAAAAAAAAGCAATAACTATGCACTTGAAGGAGGGAAAGCTGCTCCTTCACACAGATTAGTCCCAAATTGTTTTACTGACAATATCAAATTACTGAAACTTTACATTGTAAGTTTATAATGGTAGGAATCGTGTTTGGCTATGCTAATTTATGCTAAACTCCCCTATTGTTGGTCACCCAAACTGCAGTTGTTCAAATATCACTGCCTGAGACGGGATAGCTGGGTATTTATATAGGTAATGTGGATTTTTCATGTATAAATATGTACGTGTATATTCAACAAACCGGGCAGAATACGCGGTGATTTGTAAGGAACCCAGTCTCCCAGACAAACAGCTTTCAGGCTAAGGGCTGTTTGCTAGCTGCTCATTCCACTGCCGTTCGTCAGCCACTGCCAATCACACCTGATCGCTCACCTGCTTCTCGGCAAGACAAGGGGAAGCAGCTACGGAGGAAACATCAGACGACAGTGAAAACTATTTTTTTTAAGATATATACTTATACCTTGGTAAAATACGTTGATTTTCAGACAGCCAACTGTTTGGGAGTAAACTAGCAGCGAGCCACTTGCGCTCGTTCCCCGGCGCGTCTGTAAGTCGGAGCTCCGTCGCTCCGGGCGTAACAGCGCGCAGTGCCGCGGAGCGCCGCCGCCCCGTGCGCAGCTGTGGCACTGACCGTGCGGCCGGGTCACGGGCCAGGAGAGTCGCAGCGACTCCAACAGGAAGGTTTGGTCTGGAGCAGTAGGGTTTGCTACATCATCCCACAAAAGGATTTTTTTAAAAAACTCTGAAACACAAATAAATGCAAATTAGTGCACTTCTAGGCGTCAGCTTGCTTTAGGTGCGAGGGCTCTGCTATCAGTGTGTCGTGTGAGGGAAAGGGCGGGCAGAAGTCTTTATATTCGAGTTCTTCAAGGAAACCTCACAGGGGTTCAGAAGTCAGAGCTCCCACTGAAGCCATCAGGAGATGTAGAGCACCTTGTACTTACAGGAAAAGGCCTGTCCTGACAGCGGAAAATAAGCCCGTTTGGCTATCATTTGGCAATGTTAACCAAAATACTTACAGGAAACCATTATTAAAAAGTTGAATTATAACAATAGCTGCTTGGTATTAAACGCGGCTTAAAAACAAACACCTATTCCTTCCAGTTCTGTCTGCTACATTACAAGAACGGCAGTGACTCATCTTTTATCCGGTCCCACTCTTTTGCCTGGTAAATCCTCTTATCTCAGTCTTCATCCTCACATCCTGAGAGTTCCCTCTATGATGCATGATCAATTCCTTGAAAAAAAAAATAAGGAAGAAGGGACATTATGGGGAGTTTAGAAAACTGTGGGATGACAGCACTGCAGATGACTGAAGCAACCACCTGAACATGGGTAAAGCAGGAGCAGCTGAGCAGCTGCAATGAAATACACAGAGGAATACCTGCTGCAAAAGGGGGGAGGGAGCTAAGGATAAATACAGTTAAAACACAGGCTCTGGAGCTGAGTAAAGAGAAACCCAAACTAAGTCCCTAATGGAAAAGTCCTGTGTAAGTTAACAAAAATAACTGCAGTTTTTCTTAAGCATTTTCAGCTAAATGATCTTATAGAATACAGCAATTATTACCCAGCTACTGAATTGCCACCACAACTGGGAAGCCTACAGAAAAGCCATTGTTCCCTGGTCTTATTCTATAAATCTTTGGAGTAATTTCTGCAAAACCCTATTTCAAAGGAGACTGTTTTTGCAAATAATTATTCTCAAATATCATACGCAAGCAAGGAGTAAGCATGTTTAAAGGGTATGTGCCAGCTGTTTTCTTTGATTCCTACAGACGCTCCTGCAAGCCATTGGTTTCCCTATTAAGTGAGAGTGCTGATACCACACAACCCAGGCTTGCAGTGCTGCGCGTGCCAGCAGCCATCTTGGAAGTGCTCTGTGGAGCTGGGAATTATCCAGCTCAGGAGCAGAAGAAACGCTGTGAGATCCAACGTGAACTGCAATTAATTCAGCAAATCAGAACAATGCAGTTTTTAAGAAGTCCAGGTCTGTTCAGAGATAACTGACATACAGAAAGTTTCTCTCCAAGCGATATGATATGTGATGGATGAGGGGTTACACCTCACCTCAGTTAATAAAGCTGTGAAGACCATGTCTTTTTCCTGGCACTTTTTTTTTCCTTTAGGAAGGCACAAAACTATGCAAAGTTTTCAGGGTCTGTTTGTTTGTTTTGTTTTTCAGGGGAAAATTGCAATTCTTTATGGAAAAAAAGACCTCATGTGCAAGTGTGGGACTTTTTAATGTGGAAATTTTCAGTTAGACATAATGCTATATATTTTATTGTTAGGAAATGCAGAATGTATTTTCATTTTAAAAGAAAAAAAGCTTGTGTTAATGCACAGAGGGAGCTATTTACGTTTTACTTTCCTACCAACGTACGTGGATTTGATTCCTACAAAAGGCTAAGTGAGTAGCTAAAGAGAACCTAATGATGCTATCAACCATTTTGTGCTGTTCAATGCAGTACAAAGATCAGATATTTATTGGTTTTATTACAGGCTGTTCAGTAAAGCAAACAGCTGTTTGGGTTCAAACTACTTTGTTAAAGCATAAAAGAAACAACCAACAGAAGTACTCTCTAAATGAATTAAAACTTTAACAGTAGCTGTCTTTACTAATGATACATTATAAACCAACAGTACCATAAATGCTGTAAGCTCTTTGCTCCGAAGACAATCTTTTGAGCCATGTCTAGCACAACAGGGTCCTGGCTTGGGACCAGGGCCTCTTAGGTAGTAATGAAACACAAGCAGCAAACGACGTAACAGTTGGCATGGTAGACAACAGCACTGTTGTTACCTAATAATATTAGAATAGCCATTTGTATCGCAACTAGAATAAATAAGGTTATCAGGATTTCTGTAATTTCACCTATTTCTATATAAAAATCTCCTAGAGTTAATATCTGACTGAAGAACAGAGTTACAATTTGCTATCTGCTAGTGAAATAATAAGTAATTTCAGTCCTGTGTTTAATTAGTAAATAAAATGTCTAACTTTTACATGAGTTAAAGTTGCTTTATATGAACAGACTTAAGGGAAAAAAAAAAAGGTACTATCAACCTATCTTTTGCTCCTCCATCTAAAGATTAGATAGCACAGAACACAGATTGTACGCTGCTATTGTTGCAGCAGGGATGCCAACCTTCTCACGCAGCCATGTCTTGCAACCCACTTTCTCAAAACTTTCCAGACTTTTTTCTCCAATACAATTCGTAGACAAACTCTGTAACAGCAGGTGCAGCATCAGCATTAAGCTTAACGTAAACCTACAGCTAATTGCTCTTTGATATCAAGAGCAGGTGCAAAAAATGGAAACTGAGCCCAGCCTTTAGAGTTACCTACAGAGAAACAAAATTTCTGTCGAATTCAAGCATCCTATTGTGACTTTTGAGCATGGATCACAGGGAAACAAGTTTCTCTTTTTAGAACCATAGTTCCTCCTTTTCACTTTAATTCCTCCTTTGTTTTTTACTTTCTGACAAATCTGATTTCTCCCTGTTGCAGAAACTACCGTGTTCCCCTCTGGGAAGAACAGGACTTTCACTCTTTCCCCATCTGTTAAGAAGGTCAATCCTGAAACTCTGTCTGTCAATAGTGAAATGCAGTCATTACCCTTCAGAGTTAATACTCTGATGAGACAAAAAGTATGAAGAAATGCACACCTCTAGAAACCATGAGCTTTTTAACATGTTTCAATCCATGTCTTGTTACCTTTGCAATCCTGAGATCTAGAGCATTTGCCTTTGAAATGAATGAAATCTCCCCTGTGTGGACTTTCAGGTTGGTGCTGCAGTAACATGCATTCATCCCCCACTATGATCAGACTGGTAACATTGAGAAAAATTTAGTATTTAAGTAACTTTTCTCTATCCCATCTTTATTTATGCATTAACAAATTCAGCCCAATTTACCTCCCTACTGCAGCACATGTGCGCTCTATATGAATATATCCCTGCTGTCTTTATAACCCACACTAGGACATCTTGTCTTTTTCGTCCCTGTTTTTGCACCTGTAGGTGCTCTCTCCCACTCCCCCTTTGCCCCCCACCCCCTACTCCAAAACAGCCATGGAACAAAGCAGCACAAATGATTTATTTATTATTTTTCTTTAAAACAAAACAAGAGCTGAATTCAGTAGGTATATTTAACAGGAGTCCTGTTCAGGCTAGGGAGCTTGTTAGTCCTGCCAGCCAGCAAGGTTTGGGATTTTAGAAGATACTGTTTGTAGAAATTAAACACAGAGTAGTATACTGCTAAGTATTGCAACCACATGTAGCTAGAACAGTCCTGAGTATGTAGCAGATTTTTGCAAATAGTTTGTTTGAAGTGATCATTTAAATTTCTTTTTTCCCTCTTTTTTACTGCACCTTAAAGATAAAAGCAGAAGAGAAACCACAGTGTAACACACTCTACACTGCCTTATCCCTAGCTCAGCTTCCTCTTGCTGGATCCAGCCTGCAAAGATGTAATAGTGGCACCTGCCTGGCTGTTTTCAAGACGAAGCAGTGATGTGGTTCCCACATAATCACAGAACCCAGAATCCCTAAACTGAGGCAACTTTTGGAAAGCCCTCAGGTTTGCAGTCTCTAAGAGCAGAAAGAGTAAATCATGGCGTAGTCCCAGCACCCGAGTTACATCAGACCACTTCTGCATCTGATCTGGCTCACGCACACACAGATATATTTATCTATCATTACATATTTTAAGTACAGATTCACATCCAGACTAAACAAGCCATTAATATAGGAGCAACTCTGTGTTTATCTCTGGAGAAAGGGTTCCTTTGTGAGACCACAAACCTCGCATTTAACCTAAAGCTCTATGTGGGGTTTTTCATCCACGGTTATTCTAGCCTGTTGTGGTTTAACTGGATGTGGCTTCACTAAATAGAATCTAAAGGATTTTGTCAGAAAAGCAGAATTTTTGCTGCCAGTAGCTTTTGTTGCCTGTCAGTCTTTGTCCTGCCCCATGGCTTTGCACAGCCCAGACTCAAACTTGGAGGCATTTTTCTCACCTACTAAACCACTGGAGTTGAATTCAGCCCCACGGAGCTCCGAAATATTGGGCTACCATGAACACGGCTTTAACATATCCTTGAGACAAGGATTTAACTGAGGGCTAAGGAAGCCACAGGAGCCTTTAAAAGAGAAAGGAAACAAGCAGGAGACAACCAAGCAGGACTTCAGTAGGAGGAGAAGCACCAAAGCACCTTATGGGAGACAAACCTAGTGTCTCCCTGCCTCAAGACCGGGCCATGACTGCAGGCACCATGGCCTGGAGCCCACCCTCTGCTCCAGACCTGCAGAGTCCTGAGCCAGTGGCCTGACAGAGATCCCCACGTCACTGGCTGCTCTACTTCCAATACACCAGCAAGATGTCATTTAGTCTTGCTCTTCCTCCTCCTCATTTCCAGCCAGAATAAACGCATGGTCGTTTCTCTTGGACCAGCTTTTTCTTCTAGCTTTCAGTATCTCTTCTGTCTCCTTGACATTTGGTATTTAAAGGGAGCAATAATATCTTCCTCAGAGTTCATTTTCGTGGATTAATCAAGGCAAATCTTTTAGCTTATCTACATAACAGTAACTTCAGTTTCCTGGCCATCCTACCAGCCCTTGTCCATACCTTTTCCCCCTGGTATTTATCTTTCCTCACCGCAGATGACTATAACAGGACATGCTGTGGATGGGCTCTCTTGCTAAGCTAAGGTGGCTTAAGTGCTTCCCCAGTTCTTATAGAAAAAAAATTGCCTGATATATCACGGTTGTGATAGTGTGTGGGGGTGGTCATTTTGTGATGAATTCACAAGGACTTTCTTTTCGGTTGTTTCTAACTGATGAGCTCAAAGCCAAAATTCTCATGGGTCCTTAGGTAAATGATTTTGCTCTTTGTTCTGCTACATTTCATCCCATTTCTGTTAATACAGGCTTCAGAGTTCTCCGAATCATTCCCAAATCTGCTCCAGTTCCCTTCTATGCAAACAATGGCCTCTCAAATTTTATAATCAATAAACTCTGCTGGCACACCCTTACTTGCATGCAGGAAAGAAAGAATGAAACCAACCCAGTCCCCAGACAAATTCTCGCTAAATTCAACTCAGAATCTTCCTTATGCCAGCATTGCAATTCTCCTCCCTTTAGCTGTAAGCATTTAACTTTATTCATAGGTAGTATAAAACCCCTAAAGTTCCTGCAGGTTTGCAAGGCATTGCCTGATACCCCTGCAGAACAGGTAAATGTTCCTCACGAACACTGTCTTACAGAGAAAACACAGCAGTTTTTCCCTGAAGTTACGCAGAAAGACTTTAAAAAGAGCTTCAAAACAGAGCTGAAACAATGAAACACAAGTATTCCAGTTCTCCCTCTACTCCTCTGCCTGCAACATCACCCTCTGTTTTCTCATCCATCACATGTATGAGGAAGCAGTCCAGGCTGGGGCTGGCCTTAGGCAGAGGCAAAGTGAGCAGATCCCCAAAGCCGCAGACTGCTTGAGGGCACCTGGCTGCCTGCTCTGCCCTTCCAGGAAGGCGAGCAGACGAGCTCTGCAGGCTGGGTAGCCACCCAAGCAGCACAGCTTCAGCCCTGCCTAAGAAGCCTCCTGCTGCTTCAGTCGCTGAGGGGATGATCACAATGCATGGCTTGTCCTTACTGCCTGCTGTCATTCTCTTTCAAGGAAAACAAATTCGTGCTCTCCTTTGTTTTCTCTCTTCCCATGGTCATTTTTTTCTGTGTTACACATGACACTGAACAGTTTTTAAAACAAACCCTCAGATCCAAGAGAAGTCTAATTTCTCAAGTCCACACAGTGCTGAGATCAAACTATCCCTCCTCAGCTGTGAACCAGCAGCTTTGTATGCAAGACCCCTCTATAGAACATTCAATTACAAATAACATAAATTACTCAGTTTAATCTGAGAAGAGATTGAGAAACTCCAAGCAACAGTAACGGAACTGTTGTTTGAATAAAGAAACCTCTTGGTTTGTTTGCCTGTTCATAGAGTTGTAAAGCAGCCCCGACCTCCCTGGCTATACATACCTTCTTGAAGTGTGAGCTTGTTCTCTGTAATCAGATACCTGTCCTGTCCTGAGCATAGAAGGAAGACTGACACTTAGAGATTAGTGTCAATATTAACAGCTTTCATGAGATTGTTGCAGTATGTTGCCAAGTGAAAATATTTGATCCATGTGAGCTGTGTGGAAGCATAGTGCACAGTTTGATGTGTTTCCAAAGTTTTTCTTGGAGTTTTCCAATATTTGAGTTTCAGGCAGCAATATGAATGTATCTGACAGGGCAGCAGCTGCTACAGTTGCACTGACCCATACTCCCTTTTGGGATACTGATGACTCGACCACAGCAGGATTTATTACAGCTTTTACTTCTGTGAACACTGTGTCAGATTAGGTTTTTCAAAAGACATTATGAAATGGCTGTTGTTTTGCATTAAAAAAAAAAAAAAAAAAGGAAAAAGGAAAAAAAGGGGTGATTTATGTGATTTACATTATCACTCTTCCATGAAAATCAGCACAGCTAGGTTTCAGCAAAGATGTTTCTCTACACAAAAGAGATCTGGGTACGTAGCCCATACCAATTCCTCCACTCTATAGTACTTCAAGGAAATGCAAGAATAAATGTAGGAAGGAATGTAAAAGATCTGGAAATCTGATGAATGGAAGTACACAAAGGAGAAAGGAAAACAGATGTGTTATCAGATGGCAGGTTAAAAATCAAAAGGAAGGGGAACGTAGAGAAATGTAATGGAAAAGTAAGAGGGGTCACCATCCTGGAGCTGTAGGGAGCCCTGGGGAAGCCCTGGGAAAGAATGCAGTCTTTATTTGCAAAGCAGAACAATTTTTATAGCTGTTCAGCTTGCAGTTATCATAAGTCCTACCACACCCTTGCAGTAGATTCAGGCAATTAGAAATACAAATGTCTAATGGACCCTTTGCGTCCATAAAACAGTATTCCTGATGAGAAGTTTAAGCTGAACAGTGATACTTCACTCATTTATCCATGAGAGAGATTGTGTCCTCGCTATGACTGAAACCCTATGCCATTCTACTTTGTGCCAGTATAAAGCCATGGACTTCAATGGATTCAGTTATTTCTACCGCAGTATAAAGGAGTCAGACTGCACAGTTTTGGCCTTTCCTTCCAGCCCTTCCCTTGCCTACCTTCCTTTTTCACTCTTTGTAATATTCCATTTATTCAGTTTCAAAGCCTCTCCAAGTGTGGCTCGCAGGGATCTGAGACGAGGCTCTTTCGTTCTAGAGCAAAACCCACTGAAAGTTATCTGTGTTGTGCTGAAGGCAAGTACTTGCTACAGGGAAATGGGAAAAGGAGGAGATATGCTGCCCATTGAACATTGTTGGGGGGGGAGGGGGGAGGTTCAGGAGCCCCCTTACAGGTAACCATGTTAGAATTGTGTGAAGTGAGGAGTAATAAAGGATTTTAAGCCCACCACTCCAATTAGATGAATGTAGCAGATGGAAAATCACTTACAAAGCCAGCAAGGCTGTCATATTTTGCTGTTTCGTCAACATGTGCCTTCCAAGCATGTTTGAAAACAAAACAAAACAAAACAAACTCTTCAGAAAGACAGGGAAAGCAGAATTACAGCTGGGCTTTTCACACGTACGACCAAAACAAATTACCCACATTCAGAGACTCAGTCTTCACTACCTCAGGTAAATTTTTCAAGTCCTGCATTAACTGTTGAATGAAAGGGATTTCTTTAGAGTTCTTTACAATAAGCATCCTTCCACAAGAAAACCGAGTGGAGTAAAATGAAGAGATGCTAAATGAAAGACAATTTACACTTAATACACTGAAAAAAATGTTTAAGGTTCTTTTTTCCCTAGTGTCCCTCTCTGAGTAGGTAATTCACCACCGGTTATGATGAGAATAATTATGACCTTGCAAATATCTTCAAAACCATTATGTTCTGCCATTTGGGAAATATTTCATTTAGTTGGAAAAAGCTTTTTTGAATTTTCTTACTTGTGGCATCATTTTTGTATTGTTCTTCCCATAAGAGCCCAATGGAATGGGCTTTTAACTCTACTGGTACACAATTACGATTACACTTTTGTTAGAGGTCTGCATATTCCAAGCACAAACACCGACCATCCTCAGCTGACAGGTCATTTCAGCCCACATTTAATCTTTGGAACATTTTGTTCTTATGTGTTTAAGGACTCTGTGGACACTTGGTACATTCAAATGGCTAGGCACACAGACCTAACTAAATAATTAACACTAAATACTGAGGCGTAACTAAGCACTTGTGCATGGTGATTGTACCTGGTTGTTTTCAGAGTATGCAGTATAGTTAATAGCAAAAACAGTTTGCTTCCTTTCCAGAAATGTTAAAAATTTGTAACTGGTTAAAAATGTTTAGAATATGCAATGTGTAACCAAGCTGGTGGAATCACTGGTATTTTAAAAATGAAATGTTTATACACAGCTAATGAGGCTAAGCTGGGAACCAAAAAAGAAATTCACTTAAGTTTCAGAATGTGGGCTGGCACTTCAGTGAATTAGGCTACAAAAACTCCTCTCCCATGAACAGTTCATTTCTCAGGTGCCTTCATTCAGATTCCTTGCAGATTCTCCCAAAGTTTCTACAAGACCCTCTCAAAGTAGCAGGGTCACTAGGCAGCGTTATCTGGAATAGATTCTGTTATGTTTCTAGCAAACCTAGGTTCTGGGAAGCAAAATGTCACTGTGGAGAAGAGAGATGCATGGTTTAGCCAAAGCAATGGAGCATTTGATATGAAAAAGAAATCCTGATGAATAAAAGTTGAATAAAGACTTCCGATTATAGCCCGACAAACACACTGCATACCAAAAGCAGTACCTGGCTGAACAGTTGGTTTAACTTGTTCTCTGGGATATAACAGTAAGTAAGAGTAGGAAGTGATCTAAATATATTAGTGTTGATATGTTAACAATAGCATTTTTGCAAAACATAGAAGTATTGTCAGAAAGTAGAGAGTAAAGCATGCAGCATAACTGCAGTGGTTGCCAAATGTCTCTACCCCATATCGTTAGAAACTTTGAAATGTGCCTGTTCCCAAATGCCTTTTAGACACCAATTTCCTGCCTCACTGTCTCACTCCTTCCTCTGCCCCCAGTAAATCAGTTCTGTCTCTCAGCAATGTGAATCACAAAACTGAATGCACTCTGAATCACCCCAAGACTCATCCAAAAGGTAATTCCCCGAGCAACAATGAGTTTGATGTGGTGATTGCAAACAACATCTATGTGGCTGAGGTGCACAGAGCTGAGTGATACCACCAGGCAGCCATGGCCACCAAGGCCAGCTGAGCTCCCTTGGGAGAAGCACTCCACCTTTCAGAAAGTTCATCTGTTTCCCCCTCAATTTCTGCTCCAAAATGAATACATTTAAAAAAAGAAAAAGAAAAAAAAGAGTCATTTTTAAAGCTGTCTGGAATAATAACATACAAACAAGAGACTGAAAGGGATACATGGGCATGGATACTCAAAGATCCCCCACATCTCCTGAAATTTTAGCTTTTAAGGACCCTGTCTTGATGTTCAAGATCCAGAACTTCATAGTCTCTCTGGAAGACATTTTTACAACATCTGGATACATCTCAACAGAGACAACAGTTTCGCTGATTTTGCTTTCACAAAACAGGTTTAAAACAACAATATTTAAAAAACCAAAACATTTTGACTTTCTCTCCATGCAGAGGAACAGACTTCACCCAGGGGTAAAAGGGTGAGGAAAGAAAATATGCGGCCCAGAGGGGATGGCACTCTGCTCCAGAAATGGCCACTCAGTCATTTCATCCTCTTCCACATCAGAGGGAAGGACTGTCTCTGTGTCATCCCCCTCACTTAGCCCTGAAGGACATCCCTTCAGTAGCAGTTTCTCCTCCTGCTCTGCTGCTGGAACAACTGCTGAATTTCAGCTAGCTATCAAATCTCTTGGCAGTTTTTCCCTCTTCCCCCACCTCATTCAGTCATCGGTTACGTTGATGAGGCACTGACAACCCCAGTTCCAATGCCGCTTTCCATTTGCATTGCTTGCCCCTCAATCTTAAGCCAGGCAGGCAGACATTGCCTCTACCAGGACTCAGTAGCTGCAGCTCAACAGCAGGTGATGGACATTCCTTACACCTTATTTTTTTTTATGTCGAGGACCTTTCAGGTATGCCTGCTCTCCATTTCTGCAGGTACAAGTACCACTGATCTCATTTTTGCCTCATTCCCTTTTATGTCTTTGTACACAGAGCTTTTTCTTCTCTTTCTAAGTCATCCTCTGACAGCTTTCGTATGTTGAATCACTAGGAGCTGGTGTCTCATTTCATTTTAACAACTTTGTGACTGTGCTTGAATCATGGCTGCAATGCTGAACAGCACAATCAAAGACTCTTCAGATGGGGCTTTGATGAATTCCGCTTGCTGTCCCTTTGAGCACCTTTGTCCTTTCTCTCACGCACCTCACACAACTCTGGAGCGAGTCCTTAGTCTACTGGGTGGCCAGGTGGGCTCTGGGCACAACAAAGGTTTCGCTCCCCTCTTGGACTCCTCAAGTTCAGCCTGTGGTGCTGAGCTCAGCAATTAGATGCTCCTCATTCTCTCCCTTCCCCCACTTCACAGCCAACACCAAACTCCTTATTTTCACTTCCTAGGTCTCTCTTCAACAAATCCCTCTCACTGCCCCCCATCCTCCCCCTCACTATCTCCATCTGTGCAGCCTGGGCCTCCCTGTCCCCACGCACTCCCTCCCTCCAGCCCCTTTGTGCTCCCCTCACATGCCTGCTCCCAGGCCCTTTTCATGCTGCCTCTGTGCTTGGATTTCCCCTCTTAAACCCCATCTGGCAGGCATTTGCTCTCTCTTCCTCCGACCTTATATCCCTTCTCAGAACTCAGACACAGCACTTTAAACATTGTCATTTTATTCTTGAAAACTCACTGCCTCCAGTCATCTCATTAGTTTTTGCAATAATCAGGCTGGTCTTGCCTTCATTCACTTTTTCCCTTCTCTTCATTCACCCCCCTTCTCATTTTCATTCCCTCCTGTTTGTTCTCCATTGAACTTGGGCTGAAAGCTTTTCAGGGCATCTTTATCTTGATGGGAAAGTGCTACGCATATTGATGAAAGGAAGGATGGAAGGGTGGAACAAAAGTGGCCCCCTATTTCCCGATACTTCAGGAGGTGCTACTTCTGAGCTTCCTTAACAAACACCAGACAGAAGGGGCAAGTTGATAAATGATGATAATTAATTAGGGATTTTGCATGTATCAAGGAGTGATTTCCTGAGATAATCCAATAACCTTGTCTATGACAACAACTGGCATTTTGCCCTCCCAATGGAAGGCAACAGAATCCACCCAGGAACTTCTCATTGCCTTTCAGCACACAGGAGTAGCACACAGCCTAACCCAGGCTCCCCGCATCTCCAGACCTGCTGTGAATGACCCTTGACAAAACTCAGGATGATTGCATTTTGCATTCTCCCCACATACACACCAGTTCTGGTGTTCCATTGTTATAAATACCAGCCACTGAATTTCACTGCTAACTCAAGAGGAACAAGCTGCCCAAGTTTTGCAGGCAGATAACTACATCTGCCTGGCCCACCTTTTTCAATCTGTGCTGGAGATAATATATATATACCCAAAAATGAACTGTGAAGACGAATATTTTCCTCTCAACATACAGAAAAGAGTTAGATGCATATATCACTCAATCATTTGTATGATGGTCCCTGATGGCAATTTGAAATCAAGCAATTACTTCATAATGAGTTGCATCAACACAGTAGTCTAGCATCAAACATAAACAGCAGAATGTTTTTGCATTGTTGGCAGTGCGTTACTGAATTAACATCTTAATTAATAACAAAGAAAGAGCAAAAAGATACCAGTATAACTCCCTATGCAGGGTAGAAGACCAATGTGATACAAAACCAGAGAGGAATGCGCACCTCAGGAGACTGATATTACTAACAGCATCTCACCTCGAGGCTGACTGAATTATTACTGCAGTTAGTAATGTTCTCAGACTCCACGTCGTACTATTCATCCCTTCAGAAAAGGGGTCTTGTTTCATTCACAGAGATGTTTCTGTCACACACAACTCAAACTTTTCTCTGTGCTCTGCTGGCTTTCTGGTTGACTGCAGGGCATTAATAGTTGCAATACGTTTCTATAAAAGACAGGACAGCCACACTTCAAAAACACATTTCTAGAATGAAAAAATATTAGCAAGCCTTCTCAGTAGTTTCCATGGAAGAAACGTGGGGCTGAATTACCTTGCAGACTTAACTCTATTCATTTATAAGAGCCCTTCCCAGAGTGGAAGAAAACAGGGCGATAACACTGCTTCTGTGCCTAACCCTCAGTCCAGGCCTCTGAGTCTCAGATCTATCAGTGAGGAGCAGCTGGATTTTCCACACCCGGGATGACTTCACCATCTTGGTGGCATTCTTGTGGAACAGAATTTCCATCACAAAGAGCAAGCCCAACCTCTCATCTGAAAAGTAACTTTTGGGAGCTTCATTATCATCAACCACTATTCTGAGAGGAATCTCAAGACTCATCCTTCCAATTTATTGACCTGAAGTTATTAACTGGTTGTCAAGAAGAACTGGATCTTTTTTCATGGTGAATTTTTCAGAGAGGATGTAACTGATCTATGCATTTGACTGCAGGAAAGTGCTAACACCCATGAAAGTTCATTATCAAGGGCTTGTAAAGTCTCATGTGTCTTTTTGATGGTACTAGAGAAATCTGTAGTAATATTCCCACAATTAATTCCCGAGCTCAGGCCAGCAGAACCCCAGGGACAGTCCCGGAGCTTGACAGAGTGATGAGAGCAGACTGTGGTCAGCAGCCATTGTATATTTATTAAAAAAGAGACAAGAATTTTACTGCATCTTTTTTTCTCTTTCATTAAGAACAGGTTTGAGTTGTAGGGCCATGAAGTAGCAATTACATTAATCTACTAGCTTTATATGACCTATTTTGACTGAGTTTGGACTGCGTATCTACAAGTTTGCTTGTCAAGGCTTTGAAGCAGGGAAGAAGCAACAGTCTCTTATCCCACATTCAAGTATGACAAGGTAGCATGACCAGCCTCTGTTCTGGGTTAGTCCAAGGTAATTCTGGTAAAAAAAAAAAAAAAAATAGCACACGATCAGTACAGGGAACACTGAGCACCTTCGGATCTCCATTTTCAGTTGAGCTCTGTCACTGGAATGCACGGCGGTCTCCTCCCAGTGTATACAGTGCTAGAGTCACAAGACCTTGGCTCAAGCATTTTTTTTTTTTTGCCAGGGGAGTATTGGGGTGGAAGAAGACTGCACTGAGGCCTCATCCACATACACAGTATGCCTGAATGTCAGAGAGCTGGAGAGATTAATGAAAACCTTGTTTAAAACACCTTATTACTCCACAGTAACAATCCAAAATGCTGTAGCCATAACACAATTTTAAGACATGGTGAGTTTAGCCACTGCTGCAAAAGACTAAGTTTTATTCTGGTGCTTTTTAATAAGAGGGAAGGAAATGCCTTGCATTGCTCAGCAATGATTCCTTTGGGCAATTAGGAACGACATCAACAGGCTAGAGGGAGGTTTGCCCAGAAAAATGAAGGGTGCGGGCCAGAAAGCAACAACAGCAGACCCTTGGAGGTTTGAAAGCAACATGAAGGATACCCAGAGGCAGGACCGGGAACATCTTAAATCAGAGAAAACAGCAGTAGCTGCATAAAGCCCATGCTGTTTTCTGTTTTCAGGTTTACAAAAGCTCTGCAAATGAGTAAGCCACATGAAAACGTTAAAAGGTTACAGATAAGACACGGAGTAAACTCAGCTGTATCTGTGTCACAACCAGCAATATGCTGCATTCCTGACTAGAAGATCCCAGATACATTTTGGAAGGGACTCAAGCTGCCAGGCTCTGAGCCAACACAATCGGTGGGTGGGTGCTGGATGCTTGCCTTGAAATCTTCTCCTTGCCAGTTAACCTATGGAGTAATAATGGCAATAGTTTTGGAGGGAGATTTTATAGTGTTTAAAGTCAGAAGAGCTCATGAGCTGATCTGCTATAGCATCCTGTTTATCACTGGCCATTTAATTTCACGACTGTTCTTTCTATTGAGAATAACAGTTTTAGTTATAACAAAGCAAGTAATTCTTCAGTCAAGCAAGCTACCTGCATGCTGCAAGACTATGAGCAGGACGGGAAGAAGGAGCTCAAATCCCTGCAACCACAGGTATGGTAAGAGCACACATCCCTTGTAAGTGATCCACATACTTCCCCTAAGAGGAAACCAGAAAGCTTCCTAGAACTCAGGTGAGAAATCAGGAGACTCATTTTTAACCCTGACCTGATCAGCAGTTTCAGACAGGTACCTCAAAATGAGAACTCCCTCTTCTAACTACCCTATCTGGTTTCTCATCCACAGCTGTGGCCAGCCTTCGAGGAGACAAAAGAAGGTGAAAACACCCCCAGAATGCATCTTGCTTACTGTGCATCAGAGGGAAATATCCTGCCTAACCCCTGTGGGCAGCCAGCTGAAGCCCTGGAGCATGAGACTTTATTTTAACACCAGGATGTCTTCCAGAAAGGAAATGGGGGAGGACAACAGGATGGAAAGATGAAGTATGAAAACACAGCACTGTCTCAATTCCAAGTAAATCTGCCACCTTCTGACTCCAGCACATTACGCAGGAGACTTAGAGAAGAGATATTTTCAAATATTGCACTTAGAGGTATAATCAAATTATAAACTCCCAACCTCTATTTCCAGCCCTATCCAATACTTCCTATCCAGCAGCAGAAGAAGAAACCTTTAACGAAGAACTTAAAACAAGGTAGATTAAGCCCACTGAGATGATAGTAGCTTGAGAAATAAACATAACAGAAAACTGAAAAATAAGAGAGCAAGCATTAATTTTCAAGTAAGGAAGAATAAGGTAGTTTATTCCATAAGTGAGGAAATAAATATTAACAATGCTGACATTTTCAGGTGGACTAACGAGAACAAGCAACAGAAAACTGGCAGTGAACAGGGGGTAAGCAAGCATATTTTATGGGTAGAGGGAGAAGAAGCACTGTGTCAGCATGAGTTACCCATGAGTTACCTAGAGATGAAAGATGAAAAACGTGACTCATTCACTATTAGTAGAAGTATTTTCCAAGTATTTGGAAACAGACATCATAGTTCCAGCATTTAGCAAATAAAGATTCGCGAAGACAGGTGAAGATAGGCTGACGTTATCTTCCTAAAAGACTAACACCTACATTTTTTTAAAATCCTTTTGAGATATTTATGAGTAGCCGGGGGGTGCACTTGGAAATGTGAAATTTAATTAGTGAGTCACTACAGAATTATGAGGCGTAAATCAGGTCAACTTCATTTTTATGCAGTAGCTGTTGGTCTTAATTCAGGCGAGGAACCAAGAGATCCAGCCTAACAGATACTCAGGGATAGTTGCCTTTTACTCAGGTTCCATGTGGACTGGGCTGCTGAATAATCCACTTCACTCATTAACAGCAATTTTTAAAAATGTGCCTGATTCTGTATTTGGCATGCTAAAAAGCCCACTGAATATTGCCATTGGGAAAGTTTTGTATCTTAAGAATGGAAGCGGGGAGGCGGAGATCTAAATGCAGAGGGTTTGTACCCTGCTCTAAAGCTGGAGAAGAGCAGGGCACTGATAGAGTTCTACCCTCATCTACCTTTGACCATTCATATCACCCAAAGAACTTCACCATTCCTTGCTCTGCGCTCTCCAGGCACTTTCGAAAGGCAAGTGTGCACACACGCAACAGGAGCTGGGAAAGGCTTGGTGATTTAGCTCAAGTTACACAGAAAGTGTTTGGGTTTGTGCTGGGGAAGCAGCCGTGGCTCAGCCAGTGGAAACGATGAGTACAAACCATTGGCAGATTTCAAAGATGCACACATCTATCAAGGTCATGCTCCGTGCTGTTGCTAGTATCATTCCTACTCTGCAGCAACACAATTTCTTCCCTGGATAGTTCCTGTCTAGCTCCTTTTAATGTGAAAAATTGCTTATCTTCAGAAATACTCATCTCTGCTTCCATATTTGCAGTGCTCACCCATCTTGTCACCTCCACCAGTCAGACCCTGCTCATTCTGGCAGGTGCTGCCTCCTGTTCTCTGTTAAGAGAAGAACAGCATTAAAAAAGCCTAGCAGGTGCAACAAAAAGAGCACGCTTTACTCATCCAAGCCCATAAAAGAGTAAAATGGAAGTTGTATCCCATCACGTGTCTGGTATCAAAAAAGGAGGTATAAGAAATATCAAAACAAGGCAAGGGCTATTCAGCTTTTTATATGATTCCACTTGAAACTTTTGCACCAAGCGTAGCAACTTAAATAACTGGCCAAATAATTCATTTATTTTTCACTTTCTTCATTTAATGCAGCCAACAGAGGTTGCCATCTGCTTGTGAAGTCTTCTTTTTTTCTTTTGACCATGAACATAGAGAAGTTCCTCTCTTCATGTTCTATTGTTTTAAAGTCAAGGTAATGGTACTTGAGCTGAAAATAAATGAGGCGAGTTTTAAAATCTTGTTAAACTTGGTGATTGAAAGTTCATAAGATCATAAGGAAGCAATACTGGGATATAAACTTAATGGAACTCTACACATAGAGAAGCAAAAAGAAAGCACTGATATTTTACACCAGTCTGTGAATAATTGAAGCTGACTTTCTTAGTCAAATGGCAGCAAGCTTTTATACAAAAATTGGAGGTTTTGGCTATGGTGTGCAAACCAAGAGGATATTTGCAGGAAGCACACAAGCAAAAAGCCTTCCTTGCAGATGTGCCAACTTTTGCTCTGTTCTTCCACCCAGCCCAGCCTGTAGTATGTTTTACACGTAGAGTTTCTGTGGCCTTTCTTCCAGGGAAGAAACAAGAACAATTGGACAATTTGACTTGCTGTGGATGGCTCATTTTACTCTTTGGCTATGAGGCAACAGCACAAGGCTTGAAAGTACTTTGTTTCAGTCCAATTTTTTGAAGGAAGTTTCTAAATAAAACTCAACAACTAAACATTACACCCCAACTAAGCTGGCACAGGCATTTGCAACCACTGCTTTCAAAAGAATGAAAAAGTTATATGCAGTAGTTGCAGACTAGAAGCCCCTACACATTACTAAACCAACATCATTCAAAAGCAACTTCCACAAAGAATCCCTATGGTATTTCCATGTGCAATCATCAGAAGATACCAGAATTATCTCAAAACTATTAAACAAATTAAAGCAAATATCTTGAGACCTCTATGTTTATTAATAAAGAGCTGTGGGGAGACTGTTCTGTTTTCAGTTCCTCTGAATATTTTTGTTGCAGCGAAATGGATTAAAAAAATCAGTGTTCCAGTTCAGCCTGTATCAGGCAAGCACATTCAAAGATGATAGTCTTGATGAAGCACAAAGAAGGCTATCTACATTCCTTGAACTCTCATTAGGGCTTACACTTTGTCCTGTTACAGCAGTGGGAGAAAACACGATTCACCATTTGACCTAGGGTAACTCATCACACCTACCCCCAGGTGTGAGGTAGATCTGGATCTCTATCCATCAGGTAGAGTCGTCATACTGTTAAAAGTGACACGTTTTTAAGCTTTTCAGAAGCAATTCCATGAAAGCACTTAAGAGGCTGAGCACTGTGGAGAAGACAGATTCGACTCCTAAGGCCTCAAACTGGATCCAGCTTACGCCTCTGCAAGAGACTTCCTGTATGATTTAATCACTCTTTTGACATCTTTTAGGACCAAGCAGACTTCTCAACCTGGCAAGGATAACGTCAGGACTGGGCCTTCACTGCTAGAGATATTCAGAGCTTGTGATGATGGAAAGCTTCAGCCACTTCCTTAAGGAGCCACAACTGGCAGTGAATACATGCAACTATCTCCTTAACCGTATGATACTAAAAAAGCAAAAAACACTACCACAATTCTTCTGCATCAGCTCTGAACACCAGTCCAAGAGGATTGATTTTTGGATTCCCATGCTTTCAATAGGAAGTGTCTAAACAAGTTTCATTCAGTTTAGTGGTCATAAAAGTATCATCATTAAACATCAGCGACAAATATTTTGTCCGGGAACAAAACAAATGAAATACCTCCGAAATCAGAGCTTTCCCATAATAATTGGAAAAAAAAACCAACCAAACAAACAAACAAACTGTCTGGTTCAGTAGAACAGCAAGTTTGGGGAGACGGGTTGTTTTTGTTTCTTGAGACAAGTAAGTTTTGCTGGTGATGCACTGTCACATTTCCCAAACGGCTCAATAAAAGTGAGGGTTTCTATACAGAGTGACTCACTACCACATAGGGCCATTCTGCAGGGAAAAGAATGACAACACAGAAAGAGTTTTCAGTCCTAGGCTTCCCATTAAAAAAAGAAGAAGAAAGTTAAAGAGTGGTGAGTCCAACCCATTTATTTAACTCATAGGGACTAATTGCGAAGAAACATTTTTGTGTTCCAATCTTTTGTTGAAGGTTTGGAAAAGTAGGAGCATTGCAAAACCTTCCTAGCCATATTCTCCAGCCTACAAAAAACTTCAAAGCAGAACTCCAAGCCAGCATACAGACCTTATCAGAAAGGGGTTTGTGACGGTGTCCACCACACCTGGCCTGGCAGTCACAGGTTAGGCTGACTTTGCCCATTACTTTCCCAATCTAGGCAGCTACTGCTGAATGCTTTCTGAAACAAAGAACTTAACTGCCAGTCAAAACTGTAACTATAAGCAAGAATGAGGAAAATACATCTCACCTATTGATAGGACCAGAGCTTTTCTGCTCCCTCCTTTGTTTGAAAGCTTCATCCTCATGTTGCTGCCCAGCAGTGGCTCCTGAGTAGGCTCTTGGCCCTCTCAGGCACACTCCACTGGAGAGGAAATGGGCACTGCAGCCCTGCAGGCATGGCGTGTATCACCAGGACTCTTGGCCAGCACACAGACATGCAGAACTGCCAATTCTGCTGCAATCGAAATACAGATACCCGTGGGCATCCCAGAAGGCAGGGAGGGGAACGTCATTCTCATTTGAAGATGGGGGAAGCAAGCAAAGCCCCTGAGAAAAATTTTATACATCTTCCCTACCTACTGCTTCCCACCAGCTATGAGAACGCCCAGTTGGCTCTAGATGACGATGTGCACCATTGGTGACAATCAACGTTGCCAGCATCACTTTATAGACAAGCATCTTTATGTTGCTCATGGTATTTGGGTGGGATCTTCCTATACACATCCACACACACAAACAGACTTTCAGAAAAGCTCCCAGGACTAGAAATCAAACCAAACACTCCATCCAGGTTGGACTGGTCAGCCACTGCATCAGTTGGTGCACAGCATCAGTGCCATCGCTATGGGAACAGAGCTATGCGGAGGAGTCTGAAAACTCTCTGGCCAGGGAAGAACATATTAAACTGTCTTGATGCTTTTTCTTTCATCTGCCAGAAGACCTTTCGCTGCTACTCCCAACACCTTGAGAAGGAGTTTTCCTTTCTTTAAAAGAGGACACAAAACATCATCACCTAAGAGCTATGTCTCCAGAGAAATTAGAAGAGTGGGATGAACCTGAACTTCCTTCAGTGCTTGTGCATTAATATTACTGAGTCTGCTTCATACCTACTCATTAAGATGAGAACTACCAGTGAGCAGTAGTTTATAACCCTGATGATGACTTAGATTGCCACAAGGCAGCACGCTAATCTATTTCCCACCCTCATAAAACAGAATGGTTTCCCAGCTAAATTTTTAAGAACAAAACCAATGACATGCCTTGCTCACAAAATATTAATAACCTGCATATTGAGTTACTTTCCCAATATTATTCAAAATTCAGACTAAAACCTTACAAACAATTCAGAGAAAAGAAAAGGAATCTACTATTTATGAAGGCAATCACTTTTTTTCACTGAAGGAAAGACATAAATATCAGCCTTGGAATCACCAGCCTGCCACATGAATGAGCAGAGGCTGTGGTGGTATCATACCAGAGGGAAAGAGGCAGGTTCAAGACTCTTTAATTCAACAGAAAGAAAGCAGACTGTAACCTGTGAGAGAGGTTCCTGAATCATAAGCTACTGTTCAAATAGGAAAAAAACCCATGGCAACAGTCAGTGGAAGATTACAGTTAAAAAGGCCAGTTGATCACTGTGCAGGAACTGCTTTCTCATAAGCCAGCACACAGAAATGCAGTGCCAAAGATCTGCAGCTGCATGCCGTTCTGCAAGCACTGCACAGAGCCACACTCCTCAGTCCTTTCTCCATAAACAGAACTGAAACATTTCCCTCACACTGTAGTCTTTTGCTATAGTTTTAGAGTTTAAATGCTGTATCTTGATCTGAAAACACACCTTACTCTCCTCAATAGGAAGTCTAATTAGATAAGCACAAAAGTCTTTTGTCCTTCACATCTGCAAACTACCTGTGTGTGAGAGGATGGTGCTGCATTTTAGACACAGGGAAGCAATACAAGCATGTTGTACCAGGAACTGGACTTGCATCCCATGAAGCAACCAGGGTCACACTTAGCCTCTATGCACACAGGGAGCTATGAAATCCCCAAGGACCATGCACGTGCTTTTGCTTCAGATCCACGCTGAATTAGAACCTGCGGCCATAACACCACAAAGAGCTTTTACACATCCACCTTCCATGCATCATACCATGGCTAAAATGCATATGCCTTTTACACATGGATTTAGCACACATCTTTTATGTTAAGATATAACCAGGCTGCTGGATATAGGAACTCCTTTTATTCTGTTTGCATTTTTTCATACGTCTTCCCATTTGGTATCTAGCTGAGCTTCCTTTGGAAGATTATACTTTGTTGCTCACACTCTCTTGTTCCTACTCCCCTCAGTAAAAACTGAAACTAGAGTGTGTCTTCCATCCTGATACAGGAAAAACCTCAAAACCTCACAGAAAGGCAGAAACCTCATAGATCCCAACAGAGCAGTCTTTATACAGCAAGGGATTCAAAGGAAAGTTGTACTTACAAGCAGTTTTCTGCCATAATTCAAATATGTTTGGTTTTTTGTTTTTTTTTTTTTGTTTGTTTGTTTGTTTTGTTTTTTTTTTGGTCCAATTGTCTTCTAATAAAGGAAGATTCATGGCCATTTGCACTTTTATTTGTATCTCTTCTTTATCCCCACTCCTAAACACGACCCGGAGCAGGAGACAGGTTGGAAGGAATGGCACTGTGCTGCTCAGGATGGTGTCACTTCAAGGTCTCATTCCGTAGTCCATGCTAACCAGGGAGACCAAGCTCCCACCTCACCTCTGCTCCTCCCAGTGGGAAACCTCTGCCCAACTGAACCCTCTTCACTGGTCTGCCTTTCAGTACAACCAGGAAATTGCCGCACATTGAACAGTCACCAGGCCTTCAGCACTACTGGTGTGAGCACCTAACCATGCGCACTTACTAATATGCCCTCTTGGGGAGGAGGATTAGCATGAACACAAGCATCACCAAATCACAGACCATGAGTCCCAGCATCAGTTCTGCCCAACAGCAGGCGTCCATTTACCCACTGCTCCCGCACACCATCCCTGCCTGCCCAAGTGAATACTGCAGCCAACACGCACCACTGCCCTTGTTCTGTGTGGGGAAAGAGGAGCTGGGGAAGAGAGTACAGAAGGGCAAACTTGCTCTCTGCTAATTAAGTGCACGGGCTTTGCAGTAATGGTATGGGCTGGACATGTGGGTGGAAGGTATGCACTGCCTCATTTTCCAGAATCTTCCTTTTCTTTAGTCCCATGTCAGCAATGTTGCATGTACACCAGCTTTTGATTTTGATGCTTTTGTGGCTTAGGGCCATTTGGGTTGCTATATACACATAAACACACAACATAGCTGTTTCACAACAAAGATTTTTGTGCATTAATACTGCAGAAGGTTTGCCATCAGAAAGTACAACCGCAGACAAGAAAACCAGTTCTAGCAACAAACTGATACAAAGAAGTGTTATTTGAAAAACAAACAGAGAGAGGAAAGAATGGGAACATGAGGAGAAAGGCAATACCGAATTCTTCTGCAGATATTTATTAAACAAAAGGACAGAACGGATGCACTTGTCCAAATTATTTTCTGATGTAACCTCATAGGCTGCAGAGGAAGAGTGAGAATGAAAGTCTGCTCACCGTATTCAAGTACGTGGGCAAATTAAAACTATACATTGGAAACTAAAAAAAAGAAGACTTTATCGGATTCAGCCAACTCCAGATTGATCAGCTTGTCTATATTAATCGCATTTACTTATAAACGAGTCATTAGAAACAGGAAGGTTCATTTTGTGGAAATACAAATATTCAGATTTTAAAAAAAGGTAAAGCTTAATCTAAATAATTCAAACCTGGGCCAATCATACAGATGAGTTAACTTTCATGAGGCATCACCTCTCAGAGCAGGCAGAAATGACCAGAACCAGGTGGAAAAAACCAGAGCGAACACAGCCTCAGATGCTCCATAGATGGCTCTCTCTTCTCGCTTGCCTTCACAAGAACAGGGACGCTGGGCACGCTGGATTCTTCTCATTCTTCTTTTATCCAGGTTTGGTCACATTTCCCTAGTCCAGAGAAACCTGACCAAAGCTTACCGAGGAGTATTCAGAGGAACAAAGAGGCATTTCAGGGACTGTCACTATACATTAGTATTTGTTCCAAGAGGGATCTTTTATGGAGGAAGAGCATAGCAAACTTAGCGAGTCAGGGAACACAGTCTGCAATTTGGATCTCTCTTTATTTCGTTTCCACATTGCATATGACAATGAAAGGTTGTGACATTCTAAGTGGTTCCAGACTCCATCAGGCTGTCCACAATGAATTAGAAAACAATAAAATCCAGATGCTTTCTCAAGTAAACACTTCCTTTCTCAGCAAAGTGAACCAAATGCAAAGGATACTGCTGAAAGTTTTTTTGCTAGCATGTTTATTTTATGTAAAGGTATCTTCTACTTTACTGGCACTTCAGCGTTCTTCAAATACAATACAGCCTCTGGCAATCTTTTCCTGCATTTCTGGTGCTGAAAACCAAATTCTTGAGAAAACATCTCACTTACATGAATAACTTTAATTTGCTTGTAGATATTTAATGAAGCCTACATCTAAAATAACACTGACAAGTTAAATTGGCCCCTGGAACACAGTTTGCAACAAGGTAGAGGAAAGTGAAAAAGATTACTCCTTCAAAAAATGGTAAGTCAACTTCTAAAGCAAAAAATCTGTGTCCCAAACAAGGAACATGAAATTGCTTACCAGAAAAGAAAAGTATACCTAATTCTTGTTAGCCCGGCTGAGAGGTACAAAAGCAAAAATGAATAAAGCCACAAAAGCTACAATTACATTCACCGCATGAAACCATTTGCTTTAATCTCTTAAAGCTTTTATTTAATAACGCATGTAAGGCCTTCTAAACAAATTATAAATATTAACCCTACATGGAACTGTGTTTTTAAGAAACACTTCAAACATGAGATTCCAATTACAACACAATGCAATTTCCTTAGTAAATCAAAACCAAAACCAAAACAGAGACCTCCAAGCCTCGGCCTGCAGATGTCAATGGGTTATCAAACGTCGACAAGAATATGAATGACTCAGAGTTGAATCCTTCAGTATCTAGAACCATTCAAAGAAAGGGATTTCCACAGAGGCTTCTTCTAATCCCCTTTTTTCTCAGTCATAGGGGCAGTTCAATTTTCGTTGCCCTTTAAGAGCTCCTGGGCTATAATGAAGAAAAAAAAAGATGCTGACTATTTGCATAGCCAGGTTCTTTCCATTAAAGCCCAGGAGCACAGCAGAAGAGCCACCCAGCACTTAGCAGCAACAGTGGGTATCTGTCTCTTGGCAGGCAGTGGTTTAATTCACCTTCGCCATGGATATGGCCTTCCATAGAACCTCATTTTAGCCCCCACACAGCTTCAGCAGTGGCTTGGGGGAGGGCAGAAGCACTACAGCAAACTTACTCTAAAATACAGCCTCGTTGTAAGGTCTGTAGAAGGAACTGTTTGATCCAGAAGCAGCTCTGAGAGATTAAACAATTCCATACCTACTCATCCTCCGATATCAGAATGCATTCTCAAGCTTAAAGCATTGACAGGAGGTTTTTGCTTTTTGATTTAGGATCTTCAGCTAATATGCATCAGTCTGCCTAAGGGGGGAACAAAACCCAGCAACAACAAACCTTATCCCTGATCTCGTCATCTGGAAAGCCAATGAGAGATTTCACTAGAAAGGGATCAAAAGGATCCAACTGCATTTAATGTACAGCACGTACTCTGAGAGCAGTTGGGGCAGTCTTGAAAGCCAAGAAGAACTTTCCTTTTTACTGTACTTTTTTCCCCTTTGAAGAAAAAAAAAAAATCCAACCACATTTTAAGGAGATACTGGAAAACATGAAAAACAGCAGTAACAAACGAGTGGGACGAGGCAATCCTTGGTGAAAACTGAAAACATAGTCACTGCTCCATGCTTTATGACATTAGAAGAGCTGAAAATACTTCTGCCTGCTAAAACCTGACCTCACAGCCCCGAGATTTTTCTCAAACAGTTGCCCTTGCTACCGCAAATAGCCTCTTACACCCCTCCCGCCTCCTCAGCTATGGGTAGCACTGGGGCAGACTCTCTCCCCTCTCTGGGAGTCCACATTACAGTACAGAAACGGCAGCCGTGTTCAGGGTACACAGCACTCGCTGAAGAAATGGGGACAAGCCCTGCTGCGATTTCAGATTGAAGAGACTTTCAAATTATTTCATGTAAGCTGTTAGATACTCTCAGCTTTGAGACGATGGGCTCTAAGTCTTGCAAACTGTTGAAAACAGCCTCTTCCCTTATCACTCGTCCTGATAAAGTGATTTGGAATGCCTTAAAAAAAAATCCTTGAGAGGAAAAAGGGGATGAGACATTCTTTGCAGACGGCTTAGATAAAGAGAATATAAAATTCTTCTGACCAGGCCACATCACAAAGGTTTACTTGATAAAAGCAACATGTTGATTTATTCCATTCCTTTCCCCTGCTGCCCAAGCTGTGAAATACAGGCAGATGATGCAATCCCTCCGAGAGAGAAGGAAAAAAAAAATTTTAAAAATTTTAAAAAAGTGAGCAAGCAGGCAAGAGACCATTGCTCAGCACAGTGTATTGCTGGCATGCCCGAGGTTATGTAAGGCACTCCTGGAGGGCCGCAGGAGCACTCGAGCTGGCTGCACTGCAGGCAGGGCTGGGCACGGGGTCTGCATCCCCTCCAACGCATGGAACTCTCCACAGGCTGCAGCCAGGCAGCAGAGCACCAGCAACAGAGAAGCAACTTGAAAACCAAACAAAGCTGTCATCACCATTTGTGTTTATTAAAAACAGAATCAAAAGCAACACTGGTGATTTCTCCTAACTAAAGACTAGCAGAAAGTCTTTTGTTCTGGTGTCTGAACTCATCAAACATGCTTACCCTTTCAAAACATAACAAAACAAAAGCAAAGGAAGGAATTATAGTGTCTTCTAAAATTGTGTGTGATCCTAACCAATTTCTGCATAATATATTTTCAAGACTAAATCACTAAAATTTATCTGAATTCAAGGTATTTTTTTCTACTTACAAGTGAGATAATAATTATATAGTGTTAATTTACACATGAAATATCATAAAATTTGATTAAAATAGAGCATTAAAGGATATCACAACACCATGAGTTTGTTTTTTCAGTGTAAGAAATGATTTTAATATAATTTACATTTGTGTTATCTACACACAGGGCCAATTAAATTCCTCATGAAGCCTGGAAAGGCTTGCTTTATTCCACTGTGGCTTTGAATTAAACACTATCTAGGGTATGGCTAAATCCTCCCACCTCTTCCATTCGCATTTTATTGCAACTTGAATCTCGTGATATTTTAGACTTTTGGGCAAAACCACCCTGGTTCTGGTTTGAAAGAAACAGTTTAGGGCAACTGGTTTCTTCCATTTATGTAAAAGTAATCAAAAGGTGCATTAGCTTTACTTAAAATCTACAACAGTTGAATCCTTAAAAGACCAGAAGATACACTGAAAAATGAGCAACCAGCCTCCATTTACAAAAAATATCTCATGAAATTCTCTGTAGTGTGAGAATAACTAAGATCCAGATCATTCCGTTATTTCCAATTTCAAGCTAAGTGCATTCATTTCAAAACTATAGTGTCTTCCTAGACTTCATCTCGCCTGTCACAGCCAATTAGTCAAGGGCAATTATACACGAGAGCAGCGCATAAAAAAGAAAGATGAAAAAGAAAGTGGCTATAACAGTCTAGATATCAAGGAGCAATTATATCTTGGATATAAATTATGCCTTCTCTCAAAGAAATCCCATAGTCTACTCAGGAAACATCCCACCTGGCTCTGATATGCACTGAACAATGGCTAGACACCAACACAACAGCCTGTGGCAGGAAGTGAAGAAGACTTTGGTGAGCTGAAATAATAGCAAAGGAAAACAAAGTACAGAGAGCGCAACACTCAGTGACGTTCTTGTCCATGGAACTTCATTGCCAAAAGATCATGACAAAGCACATAGGTATGTCCTAGACTGTCTGAAAATGCAGCACAATGCCATCTGCAGACTACCCTTCTTTCAGTGTCTCTCTCGATGGAGGAGTCAGCCCCGGTCTCCAAAAGTCAGACCAGTGGAGTAGGTGACTCAGGAGGGCACTGGTGCAGATTTTCAATTGTTCACCGCCTCATGCTTCAGCCCACGCTTTCCTATCGTAAGTGCATTTAAAATATTTATAAAACACATCAAGAAGCTGCAGGGATGAAATCCCATCTGAAGTTATCACATCAGAGCTTACTATGTTGAACACAGAAATGCGTGGGGCTCCTGATCTGCTCTCCACACAGAGCTAATGGCCAGCATCCAAGAGCTCTGACTGGCAGGTATGCCAGCCCAAAGAGACCCAGCTTGAAGAACTCTGGCTGTACCACTGCACATGCAGTCAAATCAACAAACAAATATTTCCTTCAGAGAAAGCACACCTTTGGCCAGAGGGTCAGATTACAAATGATCAACTTGTACCTGATTTGGGCATTATTCTGCATCGGTAGAGCTGGTTAGGCATTTCTAAACCTTTTTGGAAGAGTACACCCAGAACAGCCATTCTGAACTGAACAGTGGGACCTGAAAGCCTCCACCTACACTTCTGAAATGTTCCTCAGATCTGGATAGACCAGCCCTGCCGAATCCATCTCCAGACACCAGATAAACAGTGTAAATCCCTTGCCACCACCCTGTCATAGAAGCATCAATCACATCATCGCTGAAGCAATTCCAAAAGTCTTCAGCATTGAAATTGCAGATGCAACCTTAACTGACCCTGGTCCGACCTCTGTTAGACAGTACCGGGAATGAAATGGCTTTTGGTGTGTGCAGTGTCTGACTTGCAAGGGAGAAGGAGGATTTCTGCGCCTTTGCAAAACCATAGAGCAGAGGTACTGCGTGCTCAGCCTCTGTGCTCTGGCAGTCAGGACGCTGGCGATAGCAGCCCTTGCCAGGGGAGGGACCTCTGAGGCCAAGATGTTGGCTGTACTCTTGCATGCCCTTTTAGGGGAGGATAACTAAACCTCTACCCTTTTAAGCTAAGGGGATTGCAAAATATTTCCAAGTGTGAGCAAATATCTTTTGGATGGGCCAGATCTCGTCATTCAAAATGAACTGTTAGAAGCCTCAGTATTTCAGGTTCTCTAATAGCCAAGCCAGAAGTTATTTAAATAGATTGCACATAGCAAAACAAACTCATGTCATCTCCCACCTCAGGTACAGAGCTTTTCCACTTCTCCATCAAGTGAAAAGCAGTTCTGGTTGAAGCATCCCTGAGCAGTGGCTGCAGCAGATATAGGGGCAGCCTCAGGTCAGAACACACTGCAGCCTCATGGCCAAGTCTGGGATCTTTATTCACTCTGTCTTATCAACTGATGTCCACCACTGTTGTCGGTGAGCTACAAATGTTCAGTATGACTAGATTTCTGGCTCTGGGCTTGTTTAGAGATCTTTAAGTTTATCAATAACTGTGTATGACAATTTATGCACAGACAAGTCTGACAAGAGAGCAGAACAGACATTGAAGCTTTCTCCCCAGATCTCTCCTCTCCTTTACACCCAGCACGACTGCAAAGAAAGCTGCCACTACTGGCACTGCTGCCACTGGGGTACCACTGATGGAGTTGGTCCCAAATGTCCTGCCTCCCCTCATCCCATTGCATCTCCCTAAAGCAGGACATGTAGGATAGTTCTCATCCATCACAGGATACATACGCTGAGGCCTGTAATTAATGTAAAATACATATATATATATATAAAAATCCAATTAGTCAAAAACATGCTTGTTACTGCATACCAAGGTACAGGAGAGAGATTTGAAGAACTTCAGTCCAGAAACATTTCTGCTGTCCATCTTCTGAGGAACTGCACTCAAGGAGATGCATAACATGGCACATACTGACACAAAAAGAAAGCTTTAGGGGCCTGCAGAAAAGGGGCCCGTGCATTTCTCCCTGATTCACAGACTCCCAAACCTCAGATTTGAGTCTTATTTAGATAAACAAATGAACAGATATCTTAACATCGTTCTTTTGCAACACCAGTCTCAGAAATACAGAGGGATCAGTGGCAGTGACCACTGTGGCCATAAGCCCCGTTCTTATCATCCCGTGGTGTTTGGGGTAGTGTTTTGAGTGGATAGTGTCCTATTACTGCCATTACACTCCTTGCAAGTGAATTCCACACCAACATGTCTCTGCAGCTGAGAAAAATAGCTCAGTGCCAAGGATTTATGTAACAGGTGTAAACAGCAAAGGAAATACTCTGGCCAACCCACCTACTCAGCCCCAAACCCATCACCAAGACAATAAAAACAAAGAAACTCAATAGGAAAAAAAAAATCCACTAATTCTACAAACACACTGACTGCAGTGTTAAACAAACATGCCAAATTATCTTGAGAATTGCCAAGTGCTGTACTACTAGGTTTCCTCCTGCACAACGTCAGTGCTGTGACGGCGGGTCTGGTTAAGATCACTGCTGTGAAAAATAAAACCTGCAAGATAGGCCACACGGTTCCTTCAAACAATAAACCATCTTCAGCCTGGTTTGAACGGCAGTGACGTGTGCACAGGACTAAACAGTGAGATTTCAGCCTCCTGAAGTCAATGACAAAAAACTCACATGTGTTGGCATGGTCAGGGTCAACCACCCCACCCTTAATTTACGCTTTTTACAACCTTAGTTAAAGCAAGCAAAATGGCAACAAATGCACCAGCAACACAGCAAACACCCCCTGCCTAGGAAAACTATCCTTTAGAAGTGGTAGTATTTGTGAAGTCAAACCATGTAGTACTCTGTTCCCAACACAAACTTTGGACAAGTTGCTTCAGTTTTCCATGTTTCAGTGATCACAGCTGTCACAGGGGGACAAAACCACCTCTTCACACTTTGTTTTTTTCTACAGCCCATCCAAACTCAGAGGAAAAGTTTTATCCAGAGCTGCAGTTCGATATTGTTAAGTGTTGACAGTGAGTTTAATATGACCAGCAAAACTTTTCCACTTCCACAGAATTCTTTTCCTTTCCTTTTGTTTTACAGCCTGCTGAAACTGTGATAGTCCACATCTGGATAGTGTCTGGTTCAAGACAGACACCAAACAAAAAAGGCCATGTTTGGGGTTAGAGGCAGGCATTCATTAGACAGTGCAGAAGAGCCATTTAACACTGTTTTGCAAAATAGGAGTGTGGGGAGATGTGGGTTGTAACATCGGTGACATTTTATGCTGCTTTCTGAACCTCAGAGACTTAGTTTGAATTTAGTTTCTTGATCTTTCTTTTCTCCAAACAGAGACTGTACCTCATAAAAGCAATGAAACAGACCATAAGGATTAAGTTATTTCAAATGTTTCCAACAACTACCGTATAACACGTATAAAGGGAGAGCATGAAACAAATTCTTCAGGGATCACCTTATCGTACATAACAGCCCAAAACACCCATTGGTGTTATTACCTAGACACAATAGGAAAACCAGGTGGCAACATCGACAGAGGACACCAGCAAACAATGGAAATAACCACTATCTAGGCATACTGTTATAGAGAGATGTTCAGCTAGGAAGTGATGAATACGTTAACAGAAAAATGAGCAGAGATCAGTGGAGGGTACAAATGAGGATGGAAACTACACCGCTATCCATTAAAAACAGGGAGAAAAGCAGAATAAGATGATATTTCTAAATTTCCAGATCTCCTACATTAACAACATACTCTCTTTAAGCATACTTATGATCAGTTTTACTTATTGCCACAATTGATGAGTAATTACTTAATGCTGCAATGAACCATATTAAATCGTTTTGAAATGTGATGAGTCTAACAGCAGTCCAATATGTAGAAAAAAAAACATTCAAACAAACAAAAAAAAACCCACGACCACAATCAGCCTAATTTATGGAAGAAGGTATGAGAAACAAAGGCAGTCTCTTCCTTCAACACAGGCACATATCACCTCATGAACACGGGCACATGCTATGCATGTGAAGGAAAAATGAGCTTTCAGTGGCTGTTCCTGTGAGGGGGATACATGAGCAAAAAAAACAGAGAGAAAAAAACAAACAAGCCAAAGCAAACCACCACAGAGGCAGACAAGCAGAAGGAGCACAGCATGACTAAGCACTGGGCTCATGGACCCCACCCCCTCAGAGCACATTTTGATTTACAAGTAAATAACATCTATTTGGGGGTTTGTCCCATTTTCTCCAATTCCCTACCTCCCCAAACATACACACCCACCAGTTCAGCGATACAGGATTTTGCATATTCTTTGCTGACATGTGAGGCAGTGTCAGAGATGCACCACTCTCACCATCATTTATTTGTCCTCCATTGCCATGCCTGGAAATATAGTTCAGCTGTTTCAGTCCAGGAAGGCAAATGATAGTATTTAGTAAATGCAAAAAAGATGCTGAGCAGCGTGAGAAATGAAAATGACAATAAATCTAAAATGTTTAATAGCCATTACTTTAGTGATTTGTCAATGTCAGGAGGACAACCTTGGATACCTGAAATGTGGGTCTCGCATTAAAAAAAAAACAAAAGCAGCTATATAACTCCTAATGTGCATAGAACTCATTATTCTAACATGCCTTACGAGGCCATTTTCCTCTTGTACTTGAGGAACAAATGTGGCCGTAAGACAGAACACCTCTGAAACCTGCCTACTGCTTTACAATGAACTGCATCACACTGTTCACATTTCTCCATGTACCTGCTGACTGCAAAGCAGTTAACACCACCTTGGTTCACAAAGAACTTAACAGACAATAAAGTGAATTGTAAGAACAGAAAATCCCATGACAAAGGAAGTGCATTAGTAAGAATATTCAATATTCTACCCATGTGGACGAGAACTGGGTCAGAGTTTCTCCCAGAGATATACCTGCCAAAGTGACATAACAGATACACAATTATAAAATAAATTAAGCAATCTGAAGAGACAAGATCTAAACCCTGCTGTTCTTGTTTCATTCCATAACAGACACAAGAATTGAAGAATAGATTGATACTACTGAATAAGAGCCATGTCATTTTATCTGTTATTATTCATCATGGCATACCGTGAACAGAGATTAAATAGAAGCCCTGATAAGTTCAAATGATACAGTTATCAAGCCCAGGTGTTTCTAATAGGTCCTTCACAATGGTATCTGAACTGTTAAAAAGAAGTAACACAAAGACTGTAAAATAAGTGAGAGCCAGAGCTGAAGAGAAGGAGGTACTCAGAAAAGCTTAACAGGATAACCACAGGGAAATGGGGATAGGAAGGAAGAGGCAACACTAACATTGTGTTTAATTTTGTCTCCTCCCAGACAGCAAAGCACGTGGGGTCTGATTCACCTCTTCTTTCTATTAGTATAAATGATAAGGGACCCCACAAAAGACCATGAAACTACACCAATGTGAGTTGAAGAGAATTTAAAGTGGCCACAGATCTCTCCAAATTATCCAAATTATACTCATGCTGAAATGAAAGAGTTTTTTCTCCACTGTGGCATGCAGGGTGAAACCTTGGCTTTATTGGCTCCCCATCTGAGTCATGATTCAGGAGGTCTGCACAACAAAGCAGCAGAGAGGGGCTACTACTCCATTAGTGCCTCCACTGAGAGCAAACACGTCCCCCACGTGCAAGCCTTATCAGACATCTGAGAATTCACCAAGCTGCAGACCATGCTTGAACTTCTCCAAAAACACAAATCCATAGGGAACCACTTCTCTATTATTTCAAAATCTCCTGCCTGTGGGTCTGCTTGTCCTTCAAATGAGATGGTGTAGGAGCCATTCAGAGCCTGTTCCTGTCGCAATCACTCTTCATTACTGCTCCCACTCACAGTCAGTAAAAGAAGGGGATCCCTCTGAGATACTGGATGCCAGCAGAAAATTACCAAGAGCCTGGTGTTTAATAGCAGCTCTGCTTCAAGCTACTATATATGCTTTTTCTCTGTGAAATGTGATTTCTATAGGATAGTGATTAGAAATCATTGTGTTTTCTAAAGAACCACTACAGCCATAAAGATAATAATACAATCAAATAGTAATGTTAATAGTGTCTTCCATTCATAGATTGGAAGTTTAACAACTCAAACCTGGCAGCACCCTGGGAGATTTGAAAAAAGAGATTTTCCTAGCTGTTAGAAAAGGGCAAATGAATACACAGATGGATTAAATGATGGTTCCTTCAAAGGCAGGAGCAGAACCTGTAGCTGAGGTGAGGATACAACTCCAATTTCAGACCAATGGTTGCATGCTGCTCTTCTCAATGGTATCATTTTATCAAGGTGATTCCTTTACTTCTATCTATGCCAATCAGAAAAGTTATACCACCATAAAACAGCAAGATGCGCTGGGTAGAGATATTCCATTGTGACTCTTGGAGTAAAAAGAAACTTCTTTATTTACTTTTGTCATTTGAGATATATTAAGCAAGCTCAGTCACTATTAAACGGAACAACTGAGTCTGTGGAAGGAATGATGTTTCTAGCCATCCTGCTACAATTCTGCTAGTACAACTGGCAAAATATACCTATACAAACAATATACCTCCTACCACCTCTGGTAACAAATCTAGTGAATTGACTAAACGAGAATTAAACTTCTTTCAAGGCAAATTAACTTCGTAGCAGAGCGTCCTTTACCCCGGGTATTAAACTATTTGCCACTGCTGCATTACACCTCCCTGACATGTACGTATGTATATACATGCATATATGGTTCCAACAGCCACTGGCGCAACAAACTTCCACCTGTACTTGCTGTGAGTCAGAGCAGGTTAAACTTGTGGAGCACATTGCTTGTCTCTGAGCTTCAGTAATACTGTAGCAGTAGAGCTGAGCTACACAAGAGCAAAATGGCAGGAACCCACTTCCAAGCCTATTACACGTAACCTGCCCACAATGCCAAGCTTTGCCTGCAGCTCTGCTTAAACTTTTCTATTTACAGGTATCACCCTGCAACTTGAGGTGCTATGAGTCCACTGCATGTTGGCCCAACTGATGGGGAACTTTTGCACTTCTTGTATGTGGGAGGAAGACATGGTACCTGTCGGGAAAACATCCAACTATAGCGTCAGTACATCACCATGATAAGCCAAATTCAACAAAGCGAAGAGAAAAGGACTTTTCTGGAGATATTTCCAGCTGATACATGTATAGATTCCTACAGTAGTTCAAAAGCATAAGAAAATAAAAGACATGAGGGCTTTCTGGGCAATCCCATGTCAGCAACACAGGAGAAGCTTTGCAGGCCTGGATGAGATGCCTCCGCCTGCCTGCCCACAGCCAAAGCAGTCCTGTAGCAGTTGTGAACCTCCCAGGGAGGAGCTGAAGAAGGCCGGAGATGATCTGCAGTCCTCTGCAGCACAGCAGTGTTCTCAGAGGAAACAACCAACAGCCCACACAGCCAGTAACAACACTAGGGGGCCATTTTGTTCCTACTCATTACTGAGTATGTACGCAACTTTCTCACCAAATCCCCCTGAAGAGCGGTCTACAGACAGGCAAAAACAGACATTTTGGGGGTAAGAAGAAGCAAAAGTTGTTGGCAGCTTTTTATTTTTATTTTTTACTTTTAAGCCTCTTTATGTGTAATAGTAATATCTGCTGTAGAGAACTGCACACAGACTCAACCATTCAGTTTACCTGGATCGTGGATTTGTGTGTCTGAGTGCCTGCTTCCTGATGCTGGGTTTGAGAGCGCTTCAATCCCAAGACCAAGGGACTCATGGAAGATTTACAGTAAAAATTAAAATCAGACCTCTCAATGTAGAAAGAGGAATCAATGTGAAGCTCTGCAAGTACAAGAAACACATCAAAGCAGGAGTGTGAGGTAGCCTGTTATGCTTCATTACCAAGCAAGAAGAGGCTCTGTACTCGGGCCTGGGCCACTCAAGTGTTTTACACACTGACTCAGTGTTTCCCAGGCAGGAGGCTGAATCCCACCACTCATCTTAGCTGCTTGAACTGAGGAGCTCAAGAGCTGATTTTAGTATGTCTGTGCACAGACACCAGCACAACCCACTGTGCTAAGGTGAAGATGCAAAAAGACTGCATGTTACCTGTCAGCTTGGTTTTCAGCAACTAAATCTGCCTTCTACTTCGGAAAATAGATGATCAGGCATGGATTTCAAAATAAAAAGATCCCTGATACATTGAAATGACACAGAAAACGTATCTGTGGCTTCTAGCATTTCTGAAACCAGAGTTAAGCAGCAGCACAGACTGTACATTAACTACTAGTTAGAAAGCTATGGTAGAAACTCATAAATGCAGTTAGAAAGTTTCTATTCTTAGTCTGAATTTGAATACTTCTCTCTTGTACACATAGACCATGGCTGAGAAAGTTAAATAAAATCCATTTCCTTATATAGCAGAAAGCTTTTAGGCTACAAGCATCCCATACCAGAAGGATTTTCAGCCTAAAAATTACATTATGATGACAATTCAGACATTAATTCTTTGTTTAAGCCCCATGGGTTGAGTAGTTCTTAAAACACAATACTTTTAATAAAAATTATAATGAAAAATAAATCCAGGTATGTATAGAAAAGGATTACAGAAAAGTCTCTCTTTAGGAGGCAGAAAAGAAGTTGAACAGAATTTACTGAGAATTTATAGAATTTTATAATCCATGATGCATATTTGTACTATTTTTCTTTAGGATTATCCTACAGTATAGCAAACACTTTGCGCCATACTGAACTCTGCATGGCTAATAAAAATCTGCACAAACGTACATTTGTATAAAGATTCACCTTCTTGTGTGAAATCTCTTTTTTTTTTAAACACAGCTACTATTAAAAAAAAAACAAAACAAAACCAGTCAACTTTCTAGAGATACAGCTGAGTATGGAAGGATTCACTTCCTGAAACACCAGGAAACACCATTTCAGTAGTGCTCTTTTACAGGATATATCTACTTCAGTTCAACCGTTAGTAAACAGGGGGAACAAATGTCCTAATCTGTGAGCCATAATTCCCACCCGTGACTCACAGAATAGCTAGTTAGTTAGGGCTCATTTTCCCTCTAACGTTGATACAGCTGACAAAAAAAGTGACAGTCTTATCAAGATTAATCAGATCCTGCTTGATCAGATTTCTTCACATTCTACAAACACGGGAATCCAAGGAGCTGCTTTTTTTATCCTCTAACACCTATACTCAAAAAATATATGTATCCTTCCAAAAGTAGGTGCCATAATCCCTATTTTAAAGGGGAGGAATTATAAAGGCAGGGAAAGGTTAAGTAATTTGCTCACATTTTTACTATGAAATGGTAGCAATCTGAACCTTGACTTCGTTTCTCTTCTAGCCACCAGACCTGTAGATTTATTCAGTGAACCAGGCAGGCTCTCACAGACATACATATTTATTTGTGAGTATGCATCAGTAATAGCTCAATCACAAAATTTAACAACAAAATAAATCAAACCAAATATGAGCAGAGGACCAGCACCACCACTCAGACAAAAGTATTTTGTATTTAATTCTGAGCACAGGAAAGCCACTTTTAAGCAGCGCTGCTAACAGGGCCCAATCTGCATACAGAGTTCCTGCTATAATTCTAAACCAGTGGACCCACCAAACTCTGCAGTTCTAGGCAGTGACCACCAGCGCTTGTGGTGCTAAACCACAGAGCCAATCCTATCAATGTCTCTAAAGCCCAGAAATAAAAAGCTGTTAAAACAGGACCTTTGTATTTAATGGGTAGCAATGCAAGAGAGAACACTGTGTGCGGTTTTGAGTACCACAATATAGGAAGGACCTAAAGCTATTATAGAGAGTGTCCAGAGGAGGGCTACAAAAATGGTGAAAGGATTCCAAGGCAAGATATGTGAGGAGCAGCTGAGATCCCTGGGTTTGCTCAGTCCAGAGCAGAGGAGCTGAGGGGAGGCCTCATGGTGGCTGCAGCTCCTCACAGGGCCCGAGGGAACGGCATGGAGCTGCGTCAGGGGAGGAGCAGCTGACGGTTAGGGACAGGTTCTGCACCAGAAGGCGGTGGGCATGGAACAGGTCCCCAGGGCAGTGGTCATGGCCCCAAGATGCCAGAGTTCAAAGACTGTTTGGACAATGCTCTCGGACACAGGGACTGAATTTTGTTAGTCTTGTGTGGAACCAGGGTTGGACTCCATGATCCTTGTGGGTCCCTTCCAACTCAGAATATTCTATGATTCTACGATAACATCTTCATACACTGGTACAAGAGGTACAAAACAGTTCAGCTGATAAAGCCATGCCAGAGTACACAAAGTCATCCCTCAATATGCATGTTTATACTTGGAGGCGGCTGTCCACAACAGCCACTCCTGTCTGTGGTAACCCAGGGTGCAGCCTTGTGTCCTGTTACAGATCAACATGCACCATCCTGGAACAGCTGTTGCAACGACCGTAAAGGATGCAAAAGAACCCCGTTTCTGTGCCTACCTAACAGCCATTTGCTGGAAGGGCGCAGAAATGCAGAGAAATGCACTGTGATGAAGCTCCTAGCTGCTCCAGTTCTGCCTGGGTCTCCTTACCTCAGGCACTTCTTGTGGCCAAAGGCAAGCACAGAGAAGGCAGTGAAGAGGAGGTGTTAGGTTTTACAAAAAAAGGGAATAGAAAGCTGGTATCATGGTACTTGAGCACTTCATCCTAAAAACTCCCTCCAGAGCTTTTAAAAACTGTGGATCTGTAATAGGAAAATGGAGCCCTGGAGGACAGAGCAGGTGAGAAGCACTGGAGGTGAAGCTCTGTTACATGCTAGCGCCTGCACGCAGGAGGGTGGAGAGGAATGGCCGGGAGGCACAGCAGTAAAACCTCCACATCTCCTTGGCAATAACACAGGCATCGGTTTGGAGTGCTGAGCATAAAAGCAGCGTAAAAGGCCCAGAAAGTCATCTGCAGAGCACAAAGCTAAACCAACACTGACCAGCAACACAAGATGCTAGGCAATTCTGGATTACCTTGATGGCCTCAGATCTCATCAACAGGAAACAAAGGAGCCTTTGTTGTTAGTATTTTATATTAAATTAAAACAATTTTAAAAATCCAATATGAACATTTATACCAAAGGCAGAGGGTAAAGGATGTGTCTGTCCTCTTAAGGCATCCTGTATTTACTGTATCTTGTATCAGAAATTATCCTGTATCAGAAATTTATTACTGATTGAGGAAAATGGGAGAACATGTATCTACCAGCCTTCTTGATACACAAGGAATTTGAGAAAACAACATTAAGTATTGATTCCTACAGACAAATTATCTTAATAAATGTTACTCCCTCAGTCTGAGATGAAGAAAGGCACAGAGTAAGCAACCAGGCCCATGTTTTTGGCAAAGGCACATTGTTGGTGTTCTTAGTTAAACTCAAAGTATTAAAATGATGACACGCACTTATTTATTTTGGTGTGGCAATCACCTAGGAACTCAGACCAGAACAACTGCAAACATATTTCAGCCCCTCAGGCTTATATTATGTTTGAGAAAGGCATGCAGGAATTTTAAAGGTAACTTAGAGGTGGTTTTAAGTTATTTTTCATACATTTCAGTAGAATAAACAAGTGTTTAACATGTGGTGAGAGAGTTTGAATCTAGCAGTGGAGTCTTATCAATGTATACATTAAATATACGATAAAAAATCCATCCAGATCATTATCTACAGCATCTGTGCTGCTTTTTTTGAGACTGCCATTTCTGTAGGTGTCTGAATTGGTCACTGAAGGTAGTAAATAAGATGATTTACCACAGATGCGAGGAATAAAATCCTGGAGCTGCGTGCAGAACAAACAAGGGCTCTGTTCAAGCCAAAATGGAGCCTTCACTACTTGCTGTTGGAGGCCAAGTGCACCCACAAACAGCTGCACTAAAGCCCTCACATGAGTTACAGCCTGACCACTGCTGGAGAATTTCACAAAGTTGTATTTACTTGTTAAAAATGATTGATTTTAGCTCTCTTCCATCTCTGTGCAATTTGCCTGCACGTTGTACCATCTGCTGTAACTCTTCCAGGTTGGCTCTGCCATACCGTAACATACAAAAATCAATCACGCTCGCCTGAAACATCAGTGCCTGAGGAAGAGGGGCCACGTGCATTCTCTCACCACTCGTTTCACGCTGTACTTTTGCTCCCTGCCCAGCTAGTGTGGAGACGGTACATTTCTCCCCTTTCCAACAATAAGATCTTATCGCAGGCAGCTGGCCTGTGTTCTGCACTTTCATTTTTATTGTGTGGGTTCTGAAACTCTGATGCAAATAGTCTGTCGAACATCCTCCCTCCACTGCATGTGGTTTTTTTTCCCCTCTTCTATCTCCTTGCATACAGCGCGCTCCAACGTCACGCTGGCTCCAGGCAGCTCCCATTGTTCACACTGTTGTTTTTGTGTCAAGGGCGTGAGAGGAATTTTTTTTTTTTTTTTGCCAGAACAGCAATTTGAAAACTAAGCCTTGAATATACACTTGCCATTTGCAGGAAAACAGCTACTGGACTTACCACAAGGCCAAAGATGAGGGAAAGACTCATGTGGTTAAAATATGATAGTAAAAATGAAAGCAGGACCAAAGAAAGAAGCCATTTGCAGAAGAGGATGTAGACACCAAAAATTAAGTTTGCTCTGCAATGGCCTACATAGAAAAGCAACTGCCACAGCAGATTAGATGAGTGGTCCGCTGGGGCTGCCATGCCAGCAGTGCAGTGGTTATCTCTAAAAGTGTGAGAGAAATGATGCGTGTGACTGGGAGTGACAAATGGGATGAGGTAAGTAACCAGCTAATTGTATAGTGCTGTCATTATGCGCAAGCTACTTCCCAGTACCTGCTTCAGAGCATTGCCACTTCTTTCTTCAGCTGCTACTACGCAAATGTTGCATTCTACTATGAAATTGCTGGTCTTTCAAAAAGAAACCCATAGCATTTCTCAGTGCCTCCACCTCTTGTGACTGCAGGCTGCAGTTGACAAGGTGCTGGGACAGGAGGTGCACCCTTTGATTAACTCTACATTTACTGTATCAACTTTACAGTATGGAGTGTGTCATCCCTTTTATTTTTTGAGTTTTTTGCTTTTTTATTTTTCAACAGGAAAAGCGAGAGGAAATGAACATGTTTCGCTATTCACTTCACATTTGCTGTTCTTTTTTTTGATCTTTTTAGATAACGTTTTTCTTTACAGTTCAGAGAGCCTCAGGCCCATCTCCTGTAACCTTTCTTCTTTGAAATCTCTTCTATGTTGATCCTGCCTCCTCCCATGTTCCCTTGTACTACATTTTGCGATTGGTCCAACTAAGCACAGTGACTTTTCACACGACATTCCAGACTGTTCTCACTGCTATGACATGTAGGTTTACACCTTTTAGTTGAATTTTCATCCCCTCTTAAACACAACCAAGTATCCTAGCAACTGCAGTGGTTATTGTGGCTTCCCCAGAACTCCCCACCAGGTTAGTCACAAGAAGCCCTGAGTGTTCAGAAGGAGGAAACCCACAAGAATTCTTGTGAAATGCTTTACCTCTGTGGGGTTTTCTGCTAACATGAAATCTCTCCTACTTCTCTCTGTATCTTCTGTGCCCTTTCTACCCTCTCCCCAACTACTTCCTGCACTGGTATTTGCAGTCCCTAAGGTGCATTTCATCCTCTGTGCTCTTGTTTTGATCTGAAACCCAAGGGAATTCTTCCCATTGATTTCAGAAGGCATCAGGCCAGTTCCCAATTTACTTTCCACTCCCTACTCTAAATCTTTCGAATCCCTACAATGCACTTGTTCAAATACCAACTTCTAATTACAAGTCCCCTCTTAACTTTGCTCTGCTCTGAACTGCCTCCAGTCATCATTTGTTTATTCTGTGGCTTCAGAGCGTGCCCCTTGTTTGGCACAGCAAATGGCTTCATCAGTTCAAGATAAAAGCTCCTTGCTCAGTAGCTCTGTATTTTCTTTCAGATTCTTACAAAGGACTATACCAAAAAGGTCACAGAAAATGGAGGCTCTTGGCAAGGAACTGATTCTCCAGGACCCTGCGCCGGCCTCTCCTTTCCCTAATTTTGCTCTGAAGTGTCTCAGCAATAAGTCAATAACAGGCACTACACTAGCAACTTCCACTCACCACAAACAGCTAGTCATAACTTGCCAAAATACAAATTATTTAAGAAGATGTCTGTTCCCCTAAAGAAACCAACAACTCCATTTATTACATGCTTGGAACATTGTCCTCCACCTGAAGATGTGCACTGTGATGTCCCTGGACCTCACCAGGATTGGGATGAAGCTCACAATTCATAATGTTTGTGATTCCACACTACTTATTCCCAAAGCCTTAGATGTATACTGTTACCTTCCAGTCCTGGTAATTTACTGAACTTCAGTTGTCAAACAGCTTTACATCCTCCTCCTTAGACACTTCTATCTCTGTTAAAGAGACACAGATGGGTTAAAATTGTGTTTAAAAAAAAAAGTCAGCTTTCCTCTCCCTAAATTAAGCAGAACTTAACAGCAGCTAACAGTTGGGCTCACAGTGAGCATCCACAGATTTTGATCATGCTTTTCTGAAAGGTTTGTAGCCGGGTAGCAGCATGTCACTACTGACAGTCACAAGAGACCACACCACTGACGTTAACATCTCTCACCCCTGTTGGCAACACGTGGAACTCATCCCCTTCTAAAAGACACCTGTTGCATGCTCTTCCCCCAACACATCCTACAAACATTCCACCCACGCAGACCTTCCCCTGGAGGACACCCTGCAGACTGCAGCAATGTTGTAGGCTGGCAGCAGGAGGAAATGCAAGCTCTGAATGGATAGGTATGGTGGGTGGTGGGTAGATGGGTCCAAACCTTGCCCATAATGGCCACCTGAGACAGAGAAATGATCCATCTTTATCTCACTGAGTTACTCAGCCTTTCCAGGTAGGAAGAAAGAGTATGGTAGGTACCCCATCAAAAGCACAAGGTAGGGAGATAGGTTTGCTGTAGTTGTGGGGGGAGTCTGAAGAGAAAAAGAACTGCTCCTTCCTCAGAGGAGTTACCTGTCTGTGTGGCTGTGGCTACAGCCACATCTCTCAAGGAAGCCTCCCTAGCCATTCTGTCCTCTCATCCTGCACAGAGCATGTGGAAATGACATCACTTTCCCTTAGAAGTGCACTGGAGACAAAACAAAACATGCACAAGTGCATGCAAGACTACAGCATTTAGCTACCAATGCTCTTTCCTAAAACCCCACCTTGTGCTGGGGGGAGGGTGACCCTGAGACTGATAGTAGGAGAGAAGCAGCAAGTCTTGGCAAAGCACTTTGCTGCTGGACTGTTGTTACTAATAAAACCAGAAATATTATGAGGGAAATAGAATTCCCACAGAACATGAAGAATTTATCTGATGTGATAACAGACTAGGTCATCTACCTCAAGTTAATACCTGCCTTGGAGTGTGATGTACTAAGACAATCAGGGAAGCACCTCACTTTAAACAAAGTCTATAGTCCCATACGGTTTTCTCTGCTTATAGTCATCAGTCCTTGAAATGCTAAAACTTTTGTCTGGGGCTTTGACTAATAAACCATTACTTTATTTTACGGGCTTTGGTTAATAAAATACTGCTTTATTTTACTGCTAGGCCTGTCTGATGACACTGTGCAAGATGAATTAGGGTAGAAAAATAGTAACGGAAGAGGACAGCTGTGACGCAGGAGTGATGTGCGCACCAGAAATACGCTGAAGGAGTTTGGGGCAGGAAGATGGGAGGGCAGGGGAACAGGATGTCTACCCATTGCTGTAATAATGCAAATCTCATATTGATTGTCTCTGTTTGACACATCCTTCCAAAGCAACAACTGGGGTAAGGGAAAAGAGCTCACAAGAGACATCTCCCACCCCCTTCCTTCATGTTGCTTGTCGTACCACTGGCAGAGTCAGGCCAGGACATCAATTCACTGCAAAACCTTAAAGAGGGGTTGACATATTGTGGCAGGCATTGAACTAGATGTCCTTCGTTCACCTGGTATAGGTGACATACTTCTCTGACAGAAGATGTCAGGTACTCCAGCTCTGCCTCATACTTATCCAGACCACAAGTACAAACAGAACTCCACCACCCTACTCTGTTCTTTGCCACTTTTTTCAGCCTTATGCTCTGTTATGTTCACAAAATTCAGTTACAGCCACTATCAAAGTGTTGACCTGAATATTAATTACTCAGGCAAGCAGTGGGCACAGATCTAAAGAGTTCTCTCATTCTTGGACAATGGCATCACTGAAGAAGAGAAATGTCTCAATAAAGCTGGCACTAATCCTTCTCAAAGTTTAACTCATTCCTCCAAATTTTGAACATGCAATTGATCAGACTGGGGCAAAGAACAGGAAAAGCTTCCAAAAGAAGGAAAAAAAGTGAAGAAAAGAGCACTGGATTCCATTTTCAAAAGTGTTATTGAATACTCTTTGGATTTGTCAACTCTCTAAAATAGCTTGGTCTAAAAATTTCACATTCTTTTTATTCCTACTAAGGAATGGTGCCCTAGACTAGTTTCTTGTGTTGTTTTTTTTTTTTAATTTTTTTTTTTTTGTTTTTGTGGAGATTACATAAAAACTGAATTATACAAATTAATAAACTAGCTGTAGAACACATTTACTCACAAGCAATATAAACGACACATACAATCAATCAGATACATTCACTGCAGAGTTATTCCTATCTAGCTGGTTCTTCTTCTAGCCTAATTGACAAAGGCTACCAAGAGAGATAAAAGAGAAGAGTACAGATGGAGTAGGGAGCACTACCCGATGTTTTGGAGGGATCCACTCTATTTCCTAGCAGGGCTGGGTGTCAGACCTCCTAAAAAAGAAGTAGGGAGTGAGAATGCGAAGAAAAGTGAAGAATGAATATGGTCGTGCCCTGCTGGATGAGGAAGTTCCCATGGGAAGCCAGCAAGCTCCCTATTTTGCATTCATGATTCTTCCCTCTGCCCCCAGGTAATACAATGCTATCAGAGGCACTTTTTTGCTGCTCCTTTTCTCCTGCTTTAATGCAAAATAAGATATTTCTCAGACCTGCTTTCTTGACCCCTGGTACTTATTAGGTGCAGAAATAGCTTAACTTCCAAGCAGCCAAAGATAAACTTGATTAGGAAGGGTTAAGTTCCTCTGTAACAGATGCCGATATAATTTTTAAAAATCACATCCAGTCCTTAGTCACTGGTGACAAAGACTATTTGCAGCACACAGGGATGCCAGGAATACCCTTCTTTCTTAGTGTTATGGGCAAGGAAAACATTGGGCAATAATGATCCTTTCTCTGTGGCACACTTTGCACACACTGCTTTGGCTCACACTACCAGGGATGACAGGGGTATGCAGAGTGCCTGTCAGAAAGCTACCTCACCCTACTCTAACCATAAGAATAATAAAAATATGGCCAGAATGACTGTGTCTCCTCCTTGTCCTCCTTTTCCCTTAATCCTGTAACTCCTCTGTGCCCACCAGCATTTAGAAAAGTGGGAGAAGGCTACTGGGCTGTCCCCAGAGGCAGGAGCTCTCTGAGGACAGGTAGGGAGGCCTGAGATCAAGGCCTACTGCTGAGTGACACCACATCACAACAGAAAGACCTGGTCTATGCGATGGGCCATGGTACAGGGAGAGGGGAATGGGGCAGGAGACCCAAACTCCCAAACTTTGAGTTTCACTTCAGGTGAAAGCAACATGCACTTCTCCCCTTTGTTTCTCTCTGGGAAGACGCTTCAAATGCCAAGTTTTTGTTATTCCCAGAGCAAGCATACAACAGCATCAGTGTCCACACAAGGCATCTTCCCAACGAACATACTAGTCTTCAGTGCCCCTGCTATGCACAAGAACAGTTGGCTACTGAAGACTTCACCATTCTCGTTTTTCTGCTTTTTTTTTTTTTGTTAACGAAGACAGGAGTTGGACTTGATGATGCATATGGGTCCCGTCCAACTCAGGTTATTCTATGTTTCTTTGGTCTTGCCCAGCTAGTATCAGGGGACATGGTAGATGTGACTTTTTGCTGTGACTATACGTATGGTCTTGACACAGCACCAGACAGCAGGTTTAAAAAAAAAAAAAAAAACCTTCAAAATCCAATTTTTGACAGCATTCATCACTGCAAAATTTTTTCTCACATATGGTTTCCTGAGGGACTTGGGCATACGCAGAAGCCATCCTCTTTCCTCCCATTGCCTTTCAGCCCCCCCTTCTCTTCTGTTCAGAGCTGGCTAATGCCTTGCCCCCAGGAGGTGCACTCCATATCCTGAAGCCACTGCCTTTGGAAATGCTCATTAATCATCTTTCCCCAGGACCGCTCTTTGTCCTCTGATGCTCTTTTCTTGTCTCCTTTGCTTGTAATCCTCACGGCCTTCGCTTTCCCCTTTCACAGATTACCAAAGATCCCTCCTGCCCTGTCTGAAGGCCTTCTGCATCCCATTACCGACCATGTGAGCCTTCTAATCCCTTGTACTCAGTTTTCCAGTCACACAGGTGAAATGCAGATTGAGGCCTCCCAAAGCATCAGACTAAACATATCCTCTGACTTTCAGGTAACCTTCCACTGAGCAGCACTGTAAGACTCACTTGCAGATATTGTTAAGTGCAAAAGCACATTTTAATAGTAATAAAAATAATGTTCTTTTCACTCTGCTGAAAACATGGAAGCTTTCCAGAAGCAAATCAGGCAGTCAGCCTCCCCTGTACACCCACTCTCGCAGGCGTGCGTAGGGAACAAGTTTGCTTTGTGACATGGAAGCCTGTCATTCCTCCAACCCCTCTCTCTTCTCTAATGCCCACATAGACACTTATATTCTTTTCCTGGATGCTTTCCCTCCTTCAGAACTTAACTGCACCTCCCATCCTGATCACAGGCCTCTGCATTCAAGGCATAACTAAAAAGTAAAAAGAGATTTTATTTTTTTGCCTTTTTTTTTTTTTTTTTTTTCAGTAAGCCCACATTAACCTCCTAGGCTCTGGCTCAATGAAAAGACTGGTCAGCCTCTCCACGCCATAACAAAATTACTTTAAGTGATAAAATTACTCATTCAATCTTTGCTGCCTTCTCTGATGAAGACTGTGGTGGTTGAAATGCTACATTACAAATGGGACCTCATTCACCGAATTGTTTTATAGACCAGTGTACATCAATTTTGCAGAGGCTATTTTGTTTTTAAAGCTAATTCCTAATCCTAACTCACATCATAGACACATATCTCTGTTTGGATTAATTAAGTTCTCGGAGAGTACCTTCTGCTCCATTACCCTCTGTTACTGATTTATAGAAGAGGCCATGAAGCAATGCTCTTAACGATAATGAGGAGAATATTTTATCTCTTAGTGCCATTTCTGGTTCCTATGCTAAAAACATGAAGAGAGGAGAGACCTGGATATTCCAGGGGACGAAGAGAAAATCTTTTTCAGCCACATGGCATTCTCAAGAAGGAGATGCTCCCACTTCTTAACTAGCTGCTTCAAGATTTTGCCCAGAGAGATTGTGGATGCCTCATCTTTGGAGGCATTCAAGGCCAGGTTGGATAGGATCCTGGGCAGCCTGATCTAGTGGTTGGCAACCCTGTTCATGGCTGGGGGGTTGGAACTAGATGATCTTTAAGGTCCCCTCCAACTTAGGCCATTCTATGATTCTATGATGCAACATTTCAGCAGATGATCTGCTTACCGCTCCATAACAAACATTTTGGTTAGTGATTCTTCACCCCTTAAAGCAGTAACTCAGAAGAGGAGAGAGCCTACCAGGAGCAGGAAGTTACAAACAGAAAGAGACCCTGATTTACATTGCTAATGGCATGAGGCAGCTTAACAGGACCTAAGCACTAAGGATCAAAGGAAGATGAAACTTTCTTCAAGTGCAGTGAAAGCCAGCACTAAGAGGAGAAAGGAAGACCATGAAAACCTTCCAGGTAAGGAATGGTGGGAAAGCACCAAGGAAAGGCCCAAGGAGAAGTGAAATCTCTTGCAGGGACTATGAGTTGCTCAGCCAGCATCACTGAGTATGAGAAACCACCCAGGATTATTTTATACAGCCTAAATAAAAATGCCCACACCAGCTGTGACCAAAAAACCTCAATAACACGGGTAGCACAACATTCAGGGTTTTCCCCCACCAAGCCTCTTGCTCTTTGATGCTACAGAAATCCATCTTCTGCAGGAAAAGGCAGTAGAGCAAATGCAGAAAAGCTCAGTTACAACAGTAGGACTGGACTGTTGATGTGGTCATACAAGCCAAGGTCCTGGCTCACGGGACTTTTCCTTCATCTTTATTTGAACTGTAACCCAAAGCAACCCCATCCCTATTCCCACCACAAATTTCCCATAAACAGGAAGCAGCAGTGAAACCGATAAAGAATGATAGCTTCACAGCACTGAGCAGGGGAATCCCAGGACGCCTCTCTCATGGGCAGTCACTACTCTGCAAATGCCAGAGAGAGGCAGACCTTGGGAGGACAGCCCATATTTCCAGGCACTGAGGCCTTGATAAACAGGGCCTCCTTTTCTCCCAGCATGACCTTCACTGCCTGTTTGTCTGCACCATCCAGCATCTGCCTACAGTTATTTTGACTTAGAAAATAAGACAAACAGAAAAGTGTAATTAACTTCATTTTAAATAGTTTACTTAATCTCATCTAATTCAAATGTTGACTGTGTTCCTTATGCAAAGTCTAGCAGCTTTGGCAAACTGAAAGTATTTGCATTTTACCTATCCACAGCACCATCACACACAAAATACACTGTTAAAAGCAGGCCCACTTCCTTCCAGAAATAAAGAGGAGGTAGCCGAACAGCCCACAGCGCCCACTGAAGGATGCTGTATGTTCTCAAGAAGTCAGGACTTCTCCATTCTGTTTCCATGATAATTTTTTGTATGTGTGACTTAAGGGAAGTCGCCTCTGGTTTATATTTCTGCCAAATTAGTGTAAAATAGAGACAGAAGTGCCTAGCTGCTACAGATCAGTGCCAGGAAAATCCTTCAGCATGCAAACTGGTATCTGCCATTCTTGAGAGATTATTAATGGGAGACTGCGTGCCAGGACCTAGTTGTTGCCCTTATTTTCACACTCAGGAATTAGAGTTCTTATGATTTTTGGATTAAATACTTTTGGTATACCTGAAAAATTATTCTGCTCTGCTACATTTTTTCCTACATTTTGAATTTCTTTTTAACAGCTTAATTTTGGTAATACATGCTGACAGGTGCACAAACTGAAGCATACAGCATTTATGTTAGTACCTACAGAACAAGATAACTATAAGCTATTCTTCCTTAGCACTTCTTCACAAAAAAACTCCTTGAGCCACTGAAGCAAAGGGAATTTTACTCTTGCTGGACCTTAATCTAACTGGATTCTTAAAAGGCCAGGCAGAGTTGGCCTGTCTCAAAGCATGAGGAAGACACGTATATATTCACCAGTAATTTAATAAACTAAAATTATTTTTCCATTAAGATGGATTTGGCAGGTACACATAGAATCAGATTAATTGGGTCTGATTGATTCATAATAGTTTCTAATCTGAGCCACCAAAAGGGAATAAAAGAAGTGGCTAACATTTACACAGCACTCCCTGGAGGCCAGATTTCCTTCCCAGCAACACGTAGGTACCCCACTCTGCTCATTCAGTAAACCAATCGGAGCCTGACCAAACTTTCCACTTCTCCCCACAGCGTGGAGAATGAGACCACCACTGTGCTACAGAGATGCCAAAAGATGATGGCCTTTTCTCTGCAGGACCATTTTGTTGACACTGATTCCCATGACTTCTTCAGCTGAGTAAAGACAACAGTGTTGGACTCCATACTTACAGAATACAGCTGATGTTCATTTGCTCCACATACCTTTATTTCTTATCTAGCTATATCCCTGCATTTTAGCCAGAACCTTTAAACTCCAAATTGCCAAACGTTTCTATGTAGGCCTGGGAACAGCCACTTGTAAGAAAGCTATCAACTAACTAGGGACTTGACGGCAAGGAGTACTTCCATTAATCACCTGCAAAATAAAAGTGTGTGCCCAAACAAACTGATACATGGTGACTTACTTTAAACATCCTGGACCATAAAGAGCCCCTCATATGAAGCACCACGTAGCAAACGTAGTAGATTTGCACACAGAAATGCTGATGGGGGCAGGAGGGTAGGGAAGTTATTTGCTATAAAAGGAAGACAAGCTGGCTAGGGGAACAGAGAATAAAATCTCATAGGGCTCAAGCATTCTTTAAAAAATTCTACAGAAGCAGTTTAATAGCACTAAGGGTTGGTTCACATAAAGAGTGATTGAATGCATATAGTTTTCATTATTACAGCAAGAGTTTGGTCTACGTGTATGTCCTCATACATAGTCAAAGCCTGCAATGCAAATAAGCCAAGTCAGACCATAAAATAGCTGTTTCAAACTCTAACACAAAACATGTTAAAAACATACTCTCTAAAAATGTCAGCAAAAATTCTGAGTAAGATGATTTAGATATCAACATGAATTCTGACAACAAATTCCTTGAAGACAATATCTCTCTTTGTATCTTTCCAGTTTGTGTTTTAAGTGGCAGCATCTCAGTAAAGAGAAAATGGGTAGCAGATTCTAAGCCAAAGCACTTTGTTATTATAGATGCCCTTTCTGTGACACTTTGCTTATGCCGAAGTTGCAGGTAATGAGAGCTCAGCATTTTCTTAAAGCCGAACTCTCTCCAAATTCAGCCTTAAAAGCTTAGGCACCTAGTCCCATATAGTTTAGTTTAAATACTGACAGTTCCAGCACTTGGTAATAATTCATACTTAGTCACTTAAATTTAAGTAACTTAATTAGGTATTTACTGGTTACTCTTTCAGCATCTCTAAAAATCATACTATTTTTATTTAAGAATCCAAACACAGAATTAAGCTTAGCATGATATTTAACAGTCATGCAAGAGCAACTGACCAGAGCTCTCAATACTTTGGAAACAGTCATGAAGTATCACAGATGTGACATCCTTTCACAGATGTTTTTTTCATAGACGGGAAAGCTTTAGTGAGAAAGACATCTTATTCCAAGTGGAGATGGTTTAAAAAAAAAGAAAAGAAGTACTGCTTCAAATAGGTAACACGCAAAGAGTGCACTATTACAAGCTTCTATAAGGATATCACATTGGAGAGCCTCCAATAGCCACACGTGTCACTGAAGTTAGGGAAGAAATCAGGCAGATGGTTAACAGATGAAAGACTTTCTTAGAAGACTAAGGGAAGTTAAAATTACATAGCAAGAGACCTGATCATTATCATCTAAAAGAAAAATATCAAAATTAAACATTAACTAGCCTTCTGACAAATGGTGCTAACAGGGAGTTTCCTCAGCAACAAACTTGTGGACCAAGAGGTGGTAGACTGCTTAAGTGGCTCACTTGGAAGATACAATCCTTTGAGAGTTCCAGTGTGCAACACCAGTCTCCTCATGCAGATGAATGTTAGCAAGTCCTAAGTACCACCAAGGACTGATTTAAGAATATAAGGATAAAATACGGTACTGGCAATTCCCTAGAGGTGGATATTCTCCACCTTCCAGTAAGAAATCCTTGGCAAGTAATGATTCAGAGAACAATTTTCCATTGTGTATAAAATAGCAATCAAAGCAATATCCTTTTTAGATCTCAGCTAAAGCTCTAAAACAGTTCAAATAGCTTGCTGATTTGCTTGCTGGTATTTGTGTTTTTTTGTTTTTTTGGTTTTTTTTACACTTTCAGTTGAAAGTGAAGATGTACTTTTTCCAGCTTCTCTCATTTCATCTTCTGCATAAAGACAGTGTCAGGCATCACATAAGAGCTGCTGTATTCCCTTTTCAAACTCTTCTTTTCAAACTTTGACAAGAAGTATAAACTGCAATATTAAGGGAACAGGAATCTGCCATCCTGATGAAAATTTGCAGACTGGGAAAGTAACTAACAGAACTCAGCCAGAAAGTCAAGATTTACAAACATGGCTTCAATAAAAGAAGTTCCTTGTTTCAATTGGGGTCTTTAGAAAAGAAAATGGTGAATTTGAAAGTGGCATGTTTTATGTAGTTGTCAACAGCTCTCTGTTCCGTTCTGTTCCATTGCTGTTTTGTATTAGAAAGAATGATTAGTCAGGGAAAAGCTGAACTTTCCGAGCAAAAGAAGACACCAAATGGCTGTAGCCCATAGAGGATGGAGAAATACTGTTTTGCATGGGGTAACATTTCACTCTGTGTGAAGTGAGAGATGAACAGGTTCTTCTTTCTGCTGACCTTATTTGATGCACTGACATCATGCCAGCGTGGGGAGCCCCCACATCTTCATAGGCTCCAAACAGCTCAGATGAGAATAAATTTGTGAAGGAGTGAAGGCATTTGCTTGGCTCCTCCCCACACAAAACAGCAATTGCAGTTGCTAATTGATCTACTTAAATCTAGACTAAATATAAGGTACTCAGTGGACTCAGTGAAGACTTATGTTAACGTCTGTGAATGCAGGATCTATTGCTCCTCACAAGTAAACTGTTTATTAGAGGGAATGTAACAAACCAGACATAATGCTTTAATCACATTTTTTTCCACATAGGTCTCCACCCTTCACAATAAATCTACGCTTGATGTCTAACTGGGTATTTCTGCCCAGGAACCCAGGTAGGTTGGTTGGTTGGTTGGTTGGCTTGTTGGCTAGCAACGCCACAGCCGTGCTTAAAGGTCTTTATAAATTAATGTCAATGCTTCATGTAATTGTTTTTTCAACCTGGTCAGGTTTCTGTGCACTCTAATTGTTCTATAGCAATGTGGTAAACACTTCCTGCAGACAATTCGTTAGGAAGTTTGGATTTTATATAACCCAGGAAATGAAGTCATCAGACCTGTGGGCTGCCTGTAGTGATTCAGTCCTCTGGTTCCTGCAACAAGCAGGCACTTCAGACACAAAAATCCAGAGGCAACAACAAACTAATGGAAAGAAAAAATGTGCATAATGGTTTCTCCATTCGCTCTGTACATATTCAGAAATTCAGAAACTTTTAAAGAACTTCCACTGACTTCCAACCATTCATTTTTATCCTCTGTGCAAAAAGTATAAATAAAATTTTATCCCTTTCCTTCTCTTGTCTTCACTGCTTTGGAGAACAGAATGGGATATGATGTGTAGGAGGAGACTGAAGTTCCTGTCAATACCCTTCCACTGAAGCAGCACTGCTTTTCTTCTTTACTTCATATTTCCATTGATTACAAAATACACATTTCCATTTTTATTAACTTCCCTGCTTTTGCATCATCAATCACTTCATCAGCTCTCTGGAAAAAATGCTGTATTGCTACAGCCAGTGCAGCATTCCCTGAAATGGCTGAAGGGCTCTGAAAAGTTCATAGCTTCCTAGTTCAAAACTAACTTGGATTTGACTGTCTTTGGAACTTGCTGCAGGTTTCATTTATTTCAGAAAGCCTTCAAGGAAATTCAGGGAGGTGTAAGATGCTTTCCGACTTAGAATATTATCTGCATTTCACCTAAATAACTGGGAAAAGGGATAATAAGATCAATTCAAAACACACTGATATTTCTGGATCTTGAAGCAAGCGGCGGACTGCTGGGATCCTCTAAATAAATGCTTTCTTATGTGAACATCAAAATCATTTCAACATGATTCATCACATTTTGAACCGCAGTCATTGAACTGTTCCTATACAAGTGATCAGAATTAGATTTATGCTTCTCTGCCTATCCCATGAATTCTAATTCATTTATAACCTTAAAACTATTTCTAAAAAAAAAAAATAGTAGAAAGATCATATCCTGATGTAATCCTTTTTCTTAAAATGTGTTCACCTGTTCTTACGAAATGTACAATGTTCTTTCTCTCCCTGCAATTTGATCTCTGGGGCCATGCCATTCTGTTCATGGAAGCTCTTGTCTAGCCTTCACCACCATGCCGCTGTGGTGCCTGACCTCAACACAGTCTTCCTCGTAAGTCCTCTAGCTACATAAGAGGAACCAAAATATTAGTAAGCTGAACAACATTTCCTCCCAATAGTCCCAGCAAATGCCACTGCATAGGAGGAGGAAAAGGAGAAACAAAAGACAAAATGTAAAAACACTACAGGCATTTCACATTGCAGATAAAAAAATAATCCTTGGCTGCCTAACATCTGGAAAATACTCTCCATTTAATCAAAATAAAATTTTACATCAGGAAATCTGTTCAATCCATATATGCTCAAGTGCTAAGGAAAAATCACTACCTGCTTCTGAATTGACTGGCTTTGAGGACCGTTAATGGAACTTGGGGACTTTTGCAGGTCTCAGCTTTCTGCTGAAGGAGGAGCAACTGCTATGTGAGGCAGTCAACTCTTTTTTAGCCGTACACAAAGCAATTTAAACACTATATGACTTTTATTTTTGATGGAGGTGGGTGCACTTAGATATTTCCTCACTTATCTATACAACATGTAAACAGAGGGTTACATCAGTATAGTGCAAAGTGCTAGACATCGTATTATTTTAGTAGTGCCCTTCTCCCAGAATTATATCACAATTGAAAATCTGGATCTGCAAAAGGCACACACAGTTTAAAAGAATGCTACATTATTCTCACACTGCTGCAAACATTACTAGGGCTTAGCACAAGGTAGTATTTGCTTGTGAACTTCAACTGACTCTAAATTCAGTGAAAAGTTCCCTGTCCCGGATTCTAGTAGGTTTTCTTTCTGGCTGAGATGGGCAGAAAAATCTAAGTTGGAAAGGAGAAATCTGAATAATCAGACTAGGGCTAAACAATCCAAGTGGTAGCATGTGGATGAGAAGCATAAGGGAGGGTCTAGGGGGCATCTGGCACACCTTAATCCTCACCTGTCAGATCAGGCTTTGAGTTGTTCATCTCTATCAGGCTTGCACATATCCATAAACATCACATATAAAAGGAATGAATGTATCACAAGTATTTTATTGTAGTTTCTTGGAAAATACTAATAAAAGCAAAGAGCAGAAAAAAACAGATGGAACTAGCACGTGTGGAGATATAAACCTGGTAGTAAAAGATGCAGCACCAATAGTCTCAGGATAAATAAGGAAAACAAGGAAATTTTGGCTCTTGCTATTACAGAAGGTAATTCTCTATCATTAGATGGCATTTAGAAATGCTTAGCCTACTCTGATTAACTATACATAGCCTCTTTGATATTATCTTTGATATATCAAACCTACTAGCTACATGCACAACTTACTTTATTTTGTTCAATTTTGCTCTCACTGAGGTTCTTTTCCTCAGAGGCCACTTGACCCTGAAGCCAATGATAAAATTCATTTGCAAAAGAGGAGTGGAAATAAAAGTAGAAGAAAAAAGTCATTCTGGAGAGTAACCTCCTGATAGCCTTGAATTTGATAGGAATACTCCTGGAAATGAAGCAGCCTGGCTTATCCTTCATTTACCTCCAATGCTGACATTTATTAATTCACAAGCATAACAACGATTCTGTTGCATGTTTTTACATATTATACATGCACTCACGCTGCTAAGTTCCTCACAGTTGGAAAATAGATTCAGAGCTTAAAATGGGTAAGAGAGGCAACAGTCATAAGTAAATCCCAAGGGAGAAATAAAAGGACTTAATAGCAAGCTATTATTAAACTCTATTTGATATATTAAAAAATCACAAGGAAGCCTGTCAGAAAAATTACCATGATCAAATAAATTACAAGGCAAAGCTGCCTGTCATGTCTTGCAAACTGGTAAAGCAGAGACATGATGGGAAATAAAATACCCAAAGCCCAGAACAAACCCAGGCTCGCACTGGGAACTGGCCTGTCCTGCTCGCAGCCTCTGCTTCCACCAGCCATCACCTCTGTGCCCCCAGTGACCGGGCTGGGGCTGGGAGTGCTGCACAGCTTCAATGCTTGGGCTGAAAGGCTCACTCCCACTTTGTTCCACCTCCTCCCAGCAAAACCATTCTTCTCCTCAAAGCTTCTCCTTATCTCCTGCCTACACACTTGCAGCATTCACACGTACTTTGCTGCTTTTCAGAGTGCTCCTGGGATTACTTAGGTGCTGCACAAGCCCAATGTTCCTTTGCCTTATAGCGCTGCAGTCTTGGCTTTATACACATCAGCTTTCCACAGTGGAGAACTGTCATGACATTGACTTCAAAATGTTCCCTTTAAAGCACAGGTTGCCAAAGCTCCACACCGCAACAAGTGTTTTTTCAATGCAGAAGCCGCCCCTCCTTCTAGAGGCCTGCCAAGTGGAGCTCCTGCATTACAGGCCATGGGAAGGCAAACATCAGATGCGTGGCCTGTTCTCTCTTTGTCATGCCCAGTCACCACTGGATTGCCTGGGCACAGGCTGTACCACCAGGGCAACAAAAGATGTGGCTCCTTCTGCGTTTTTCCATACAGGCAAGTCCCAGAGATACATACATGACCATGGGTTAAAGCAGTAACAGCATTGCTAGCTTAATGACCTAACAGTGTACCAAGGTAGACTTTGGTGGAAGAAGCAATATTTTTCAGATCAGCTGACAACACCTGGAGCAAACTGAAAAGAATTTGGGCACATGAAACTTTTTTTCAGATTTTAGGATTTTTCCCCTAACAACTCTAGTCAAGAAACATCAGCCAGAAGCCTGTGCAGCTCCAGGGCATGCATGTGCTTCCACACCTTGCATTTAAGTTATTCTCCTTAATAAACAAATGTTTAGGGAACAAAGATGTTGTTCTGCTTCTGTTTCCAGATGCTTCTTGCTGTCCCCAATCTCTCAAGTTCTGTTGCAATTTAAGGGACATCAAGAGTTTCTGTTTGGTTGGTGTTTTTTTCTTCCCCTTTTCAAATGGCTTAAAATCTTGATAACCTCTAACCTAGCTGTCAAATCTAGTATGCTTAAGCAAGAAAACACACTGACGTCAACAGAACTACTCACATGAATAGTTGCAGCTCGATTTGGCCCTAAGGCTTTAGATGTGTTTAAACCATTTAGATCAATGCTAGGCCTCAGATTGCTTTTGCAGTTTCAACCACTGCAAACAAGACGGAGCCTGGAGGAAGCAGGAGAAGAAATGCCAGGGAGAAAACAGAGCTGCCACCACTCTGCTCCTCCAGGAGTGCAGCTGATGGCACCCCAGTTACACTTCCAGGAGCTGAAGCTTTCTCTTCCCACTATGCCGGCCCTGAAATACCCTCCTCCCAAGGCAGCACATACACAAACCAAAACCTGCCCGATATGTTTAGTCCACAGTCATTCTGCAAACACTCCCGAATATTTATTAAAAAAAAAAATAAAAAATACAGTGCTCTGCGACCTAGCATAACTCCAAACACTCTCACAGGCACCAGCTCTGTGCAGATTCCTGGGAGAAACCCTGGGGCAGTAAGCAGCTGTGGTAACAGGACTGCAAGGCGGTACAGCCCTTGCTGCTAGAGATGCCCCAACTTCCAGCAGTGACTAGAGCTTCCAGAAACCAGTCATCTTCCCCTAAGGAAACCCATGAGATGTCAAATAGCAAACAAACAAGCGGACAAACTGCTGCCCCCAGTGATTGGCTCTCTAATCTTTGAGGAAAGATGCCATAATATTTCTGGCATGTGAATCTCAATCCTGCAAAATGGGTGTTCAATTTTGGCAGTCCCACTAGCATCAATATACATCATTGATCAGGTAAAGCCATATTATTACATGACGTTCAACTTCTAACTTGCTATATATAAAAGAGAGTGTTTATTCCTTGGGCTTTAGCAGTGGTGGCTTTGAACACATCTGTTTTGAAGAGCAGGTTTTGTTGTCCTCCTCACTTTCCTTCAACTGTATTGAGCTGTCACTGGCATTTATTCTTGCTTGTTGCTCACAGTCCTTGGGACAACTACTGCAGTCTTTCAGACAACTAGCTCGCTGCCAGTGGGTTTATGCAGTATCACGCAGAGAATATGTCAGACTACTCATCCTTGCAGGTCCTCTGTGAAGAGGAATCCAGAACTCTAAAAGAAGAGAGGGGGCTAGTTGGCAGGAAAGCTGTTTTGCCCCAGGGTTCTTCCCTTGTCCATCTCACTTTGCCTCAACCTACAGCTATACCGTCTGTAGCATACAGAGACTTACTAGTCACTCGATATTCCTTGGCAAAAAGGTATAACAGGAAGGAAGAGCTTCTGATTTGTGTATGGCATATGCCCATCCACAAGGAACATAGCTATTTCCTAACAGCAAACAAAAAATAAACCATAGCAAAACCCTAGGTCACTATGTGATCAGCAAAAATATCGTATTTGAGAACATGAAGACTACACTCCTACTATACCATTTACCTCAACAAACCTCACTCCTCTAATTCTCCTACTCTGTCCACAGTATTGCCAGCTCTCTGTCTCACAGTGACCTCACATGTTGGCACCCTGTGTCCTTCCCCATCCCTACACATCCTTCCAAACACAACCTCTCTCATGTCTCTAGCCTGTCTCTGGTCTGATGGCCAGTCAAGAGAGGCAGCACATGCTATGACAGGTTCAGAGTTCAGAGCCAAGTGCACGACAATCTCTTGGTTCTCAAACATACTTCTGAATGGTTCTGCCTGGCTGCTAGGGAAGCTCCAGAAGAAATCAGTATACCACCTTAATGATCTCAAAAACCTCAAGCCTGTTAGTACATTTATCTGGAGCTGCTGGTAATTTCACCATTTATGAGCCAAGGCTGGGCAACAGAGTAGAGTATTGTGACTACCTCTGAGTACAACAGCAGCATTGCTTCAGTACAATCTCTGCCTGGACCTATCTATCGTCACAGAAGTCAGACTGTGAAGATCTATTTAATACAGTCTCACTGAAAGGCATTCTTACATCCACTTCCTCTTGTTTATTATTCTTTCTAATATCTGATAAGATACTTTTCAGCTGTGGCTATTCACTTTCTGTTTGCATAGGTCTTGGGTTCATCACAAGCTACAAGGTCAGCATTAAACCAAACAATGGTTGGTTGTGGGTGATTTTGCCAAGTGGAAAACAGTCTAAAGGCTAGATTGTTATCATCAATAGGGCAAAAAGCAGACAGGAGAAATGAGCCCTACATACACACGCAGGGATGAAGTGGAGCTACACAGATGCCAGGTCATGGGTGTAGCACATGCACTGAGCAGCCACAGCCCCTGCCCAGAAATTCTAAAGAAGGAGAAGCAGGGAGAGGGGAAGAAGCAGCCTCCTCCTGCCCAGCATGTATCATGTTAACCATCTCGCACCTGTGAAGAAGATAGGAAGGTCTCTGCCTCCTACCTGCCAAACACATTTAGCCAATCAAATAGCCTGCTAAGCACAGCTCCTCCAGCTCTGCCCCACACTGCCGCCCCACCCATAGCAAGATTTTTTGTGGACAATGTACTGACAAAGTACTCTGAAGAAAAATCTGAAAACAAACTAAACAACCAGTCACCCTCACCCAAAAAAAAAAAAAAAAAAAAAAAAGCCACTCAAAACCCAGCAACAGAAAACCTTAATAAAGCAAGCAAAATAATTTCTGCATAAAGCCTTTCAAAGAAACTTCCTTGAGGACTGGTGATTCACAGAACAATCAAGACAGCAAAACTCCATTGGTTTGTCATATCAAAATATTATATTTACAGCTTGCCCTTTTTAGAGCCAAAATCTTCCAAAATACACTCTCCAAACCTGGAAAGCAGGCAGTTTCGCTCTCACTCTTTACATTCCCTTCTTCAAAACACACCCCTTCCTGCAAACTCACCAGCAGTGACTCACAGCAACCTAATGAAAAAAAATTAAAAAGCTGACCGTAAGAAAAAAAAACAACAACAACAAAAACCCTTATTAATCAAGTCTTGCTTATGCAAGCGATTTCATAACCCTGTATTATATGAATTTCTTTTCAGGTCATCTGTCCAGGGACCAATCTGCATTTTTCCTTGCCTACAATTATGTTTCTCAGGTTTGGACAAAGAATGATGAACACTGTAGCGGAAAATCCCATCTATTACCATTAATGGAACAAAGTGCAAGTGATGTTTGCTCTCTAGGTTTTGTTTGATTTTTAGATTGGCCGTTCAACCTTTCCAGAGCCTATAGCTCTCTAAAAAGGGATGGCAGATACAAGCAGTGGCAGCCCAGGCAATTCAGCCAAAGAGTTTAACCCTGACTCAGGAGAACAGCAACTCAAGGGGTAACATTTCTATGGCAGTTTAATTGTTATTGTCTCTAAGAATCACAGAACTGCATGAGGTAGAAGGGACCTCAAGAGATCATCAAGTCCAACCCACTTGCTAAAGCAGGTTCCCTACAATGGGTCACACAGGTAGGCATCCAAACAGGCCTTGAACATCTGCATAGAAAGAGACTCCTCTCTGGGCAACCTTTGCCAGTGCTCGGTCACTCTTACTGTACAGAAGTTCTTTCGCCTGTCTGTATGGAACTTCCTATATTCAAGTTTCAGGCCATTGCTCCTTGTCCTATTGCTACACACCACTGAGAAGAGCCTGGCCTCATCCATTTGCCTCTCACCTCCCTTTAGATGTTTATAAACATTTATCAGATCTCCCCTCAGTCTTCTCCAGGCTGAACAGACCCAGGTTACTCAGCCTCTCCTCGTACCAGAGATGCTCCAGGCCCTTTATCATCTTTGTGGCCTTCCATGGGACTCCTTCTAGGAGATCCCTCTCTTTTTTGAACTGGGGAGCCCAGAACTGAACACAGTAGTCTACATGTGGCCTCACCAGGGCAGAGTAGAGGGGGAGGATCACCTCCCTTGACATGATGGCCACGCTCTTTTTAGAAGAAGGATGGTAGCTGATACTTTGATTAGAATTTAGCAGTGAGTGCAAAAAATGAACTAAATTTCTTTCCTCTGCTCAATATTCATAGTTTGCAGGAGCTGCTACCTCAAGAGATATCTGATCTGGAGGCCTTCAAGTGATCTGTTCCTGCTTCTCTTACTAAACACCTCTGACACATCCTGTTCTCTATATTGCTGTTATAAACACCTGAGGTAAAAATATTTACATTATGAATTCGCTATTCACTCTGATTGTGCAGTAACCTTGGACAGACAATCCGTATTGTGCTTTTAGAATCTCATTTTGTTCAGCAATTGTTCCACTCACAATGGTCTGATGGCCCAGCTGCAGCGAAGAAGCATGCCACAAAGCCTAGGAAAAATGCAGGCATCAAAAACTCATTCTCTGGCCAACATCGTGCCACCACCCATCTAGCAAGGCCAGTTATCTAGTCTCTCTTGGTCAGACCAGCTGCCAGCAGCTACAAAAGGCCAGAATATTTGCTAGTGATAGCTGGATTGGGAAGAAGTTATTGTGGCATCAGCTGTCATGAGAAAGAGCAGTATAGCGGCTATGGACTTAAAGCTTTAAAACCATGGCAGTTTTTGCATATTGAGGTAAGCCTCCAAAGCAGCCAAGGATGAGGACTTACCTCTTGTATCAAAGCTGTTGTATTCATGGAGTGTATTCTGAAACTGTGAACTTGCAAGAGAAAAAGGGGAAAGGCTAATTCCATTTGTCATATAAGTAGTTTGCTGCACTTCATTTCTACAGCGATACGCATCTCCACTTAATTCTAGCATACTCACTGAAGTAAATTTCCTACAAAAGTATTTAATCCCGCTCATCAAGAACAAGGTCAATGAAGGAAATAAGATTAGATATTTCAAAAGACATGTGATAGTTCCCTTCTGTTGCCATAACAAAGGAAGATACTTTAAATCAACACTGCTATGCTGCATTCAGATTTAAGCAGCCCTCCCTGTAGAAGAATCCTCCCCTCCATGTTCTCTATCCAGTTATGAGATGGGCTGCTGCAGTCAGGGTTACATCATGACCATACATGGCCTTCCCTTAGCAACCAGCTTAACTGTATTGATTTGATAGTTGATTATTATGGCAACAAGCTCAATTCTTACAATTTATACACTTTTTAAAAGGTCACCAAGAAACCAGAAAGAAAAGCAGTTTTTCTTGTCTATTTTTTGGCATGCAGAACCCATGAAGCTATTAAGAGAAAACAAAAGTGTTGCAGGAAAGGAAAACAAAAAACTAGAATCCCAAACTAAGAGAGGGCATGCCCAAGGCTGTGCCGAGGACACCTGTATTCTCAGCTCTGCTGTAAGGTTCCTCAGTAACCTTGGAAGAGATCTGGGTCTTACCATCACTTATGCTTGGAAAGTCTCTCCCTGTTCAGATTTGTGGACTTCCCTAATTTCAGAAAAAGGTCCTGGATAAGTTCTTAAAAAAATGTTAAAAAAACAAAAGTGAATTTAATGGTTTAAAAAAAATATGGAATTGCAGGCAAGCGGTTGCAGGATTTCACCATCACTTGGCAGAGAGACACTCTACTACTGCTGTGTAGCTGCCTAAGTTAAAAGCACATGCCCAGTCTGCATTACCTGGAAATGCAACGATCTGGCTTCCTTGTAGCCTATTCCTTAGCTCTGACCTGAAGTTTAACACAAACTATATCAGAGATATATGAGACCACACATTATATTCCAGTTACCAACACTCAGAGCTGTAATTCCTCTGATGGCACCACTGAAGTAGTGTGATTCCACCTGCACACACACAGTATTTTTGAGTCCCACAAGAAAGATAGCAGCAAAGTGAATATGTTGTAAAGTAAGCAAAGAGCAGACTACATGGTGGCCAACTGCTCATTCAGAGGTTTGTCAAGGAAGAATTCCAACTCACGTGATGTGTGAAATCCCATCTTATCATTAAAAGGAAATATCACTTAGCAATGTTTTAAAGTTCAAGACAAGGAGTTACTAACTAAACGTCAATATTTTAAAACCAGCATTTTCTCTGCTGTACCTGAGTTACTCATAGTTAGCTCATATCATTTGTACTTTCATACACAGTTCTCAGAAAATGGTTTGATACTATTTTAGAAATTAAAATAATGGCTAGTCGTACACCATCCCTTGAATTAGGTCTGTGTGAGCAAACTACTGCATTTCCTGAACAGCACAAATATTATCCTTATGAATGAATCCATTATTTCCAAATATGGATTGGAAAATATTCAGCTACCAGATACTTGGAAGAGCAAGCACCAAAACAGGCTCACAAGTCTGATACAGATGTCTAGGACTCAAGAACGCATTCCACCCAATCAGCTGCTGGATTTAGAGTCGGTCATGTCTCTGAGTCATCCATTTCATTGCTATTCTTCATTTACTCTGGGTGCGGACTGAAAGCAGTTGCTCTTAGTTCCTGCAAACCCTGTGTTGGAAAATTCCCACACCCCAAAGCTAAAGAAATAGAGAAAAAAGGATCACAGTTCCCTTTGGCAACCAACCTGCTCCCTTTATGGAGCAGCTTCTTATCCATCTCCCGTACTGCTGCTGATGTACATGACTAATGCCTGCTGTCAACTGGTATTGCCCAGCTTCTAAGCTTTCCAAGCTCCTACTTCTCTGCTCTGTTCAGCAAGAACTGTTTATTGCAGGGTTTTATACTTGTGCTTGTGACTGAAGACTTTGAGGCCTTGCTTCTGTTAACCACGTTCTCTCATTAAGGTTCCCACAACAAACAAAAGCCTCAGAAGTCTCCTTTCTTCCTGTACTTTTCATAATGATGCCCTTCATTCAATGTCCACCATAACTCATACTTTATCTATCTTATTGCCATTGTAAGTTCAAAATCTCAGCATTCCAAAACAGCATCCAAACGAAAGGCTCCCCAGATATGAATGCCATCTCAAATCAATTACCAGCCTTCACAATAGTTTCTCTATTATATTCCCCTCCTATTGAATTCAAAGATTACACTGTTGACATGCTTTCTGGGATTTTTTTTTCAGAGAGGGGGGAAGGTAAGAAAACACCACTTTTGTAGCTAGTCAAGAAAATCACCTTTTTCAAGTTCTTTAAAACTTAAATCCTAAGCAATAAGGAACAACTCTTTGTTACATGCATACACTGAACAAAACACAAAAGTGCCTGACACACCTTCAAGGTGCTGCCAGAATGCAGTCATCATCAGACAAAATCAAATTCAGTGTTAGGAGGATGACATTTCCATTGGAGAAAATAAGAATTGCACCTGCATTTAGCCTTTACTGAATCTCATTACCCTGAAACAAATGGAGACTACAGAGAATGCTTGTTAGGAAAAGCAGCAGGTCCAAAAAAAAAAGAAAAAAAAAAAACAAAAAGCATCAGCAACTAAGCATTAGTTATCATAATTAGCAGTTTTAAGACTTAGAGTTTTTAAATTAAAAGATGGATAGTTTGGGCTATAGGAAACACTAGAAGACTCAATGAAACACTGTACTATCTGTGCATGCCAGGAATCTCCATTTGAGTATTTCTTAATACTTTGATTATGCTTGGAAATTTGATAAACAGAATAAGTATTTAAAGCAGCTCAGCATGAGCATGAAATCACTCTCATATTGTATTTAAAATAACCAATCCTTTGCTGTAATAATCTGAACATTAACAAGATTATGCTGTTAACTCACCAGTACAGGTAATGTTGCACCAATAACTAATTTACCTCTTGTAAATCCCTTCAGAGATGTTTAACGCATTCCAGACTGTACAGCCATGCATGTCAGCTAGGACTGGGTACACTAAAACCATAAAGAAATGTAAGCATCCTCCAAAACCACTGCATGCTTCATGACTCATTCTCCCTTATCAAACCTCCTTGCGTCTTCCTACTGTTTGCATCTTACTTTAAAGCCCTTCACAGTCAAGATTCTGCCTTTACTTATTTTGTACTCCTTTTAATAAGCCCTTTGGCACTGCATCAACATCAACAACACAAAAACAAATAATAGAGAGTGCTGGTTATAGGCATTTTTACCAGACCTCTGAGTCCATTATCCATTAACCACAATCTTCTATGACACTCAAACATGATATCACAGAGGTGTAATGAAGATAACATCACGAATCACTCTGATAGTTCACACAGCTGATGTCGCTGGGAACACAGAAGTCAACTGAAAACTGCAGCACTGAATTAGCTGAGACACTGCCCTTGAAGGCAGTAGTGTTTGAAAGGCCTTATGGTAAGTACGCAGCTGTTAGAGCCAATTTTTTTTCCAGGTTTTCAGTCTGTGGTTTGCAATAAAAAGGCAAGCTTTGAGGAGAGGATAAAGGAGAACTTTCTGGACAGGACTTCGTGTCCTGTCCATGGCACATGTTACAGGTGGGGGCACTGTTCTAAAAGACACTAACAAAAATAAAATTACTATAGACTGAGTTACTGTTATTACCTACAAAAACTGCTAAAGCAGCATGAAACATTCAATATCTCATCTGTCAGAAGCAACTATCATTCGGCCATGTAGCACGTCCTATACATTTAAGTACTCAAGTACAGGTGACCTGCTGCCACCGTCACCACTGCTGAGATGCACCACCCACCACCTCACTGTGCACACATCCACTGTTTCATCTCCGTAAACGTTCAGCAAGCCTCAGTGAATGTCAGTGAGTGCCATTTTTTCTGCATGGAGGAATTCAATTCCTCCCCTCTGCTTCATCCACACTTCCATGTCTGACACCATTCTGTCAGACTGCCTCTCTGCTGCCATCTGTCACACAGTAACAAAATGTAGTGGAATAACGGTGGGAATGTTCAACCTCTGCTGCTGTACCACCAGCATCCACCTCTGATGTCATCAGCCAACATAATAACATAGGAGACATTATTTTTAGAGCAGCCCTCGTATATTAATAGTGTTTTAATAGTTTATTGTGCTCTTTAATTCATATATATAGTACCAGTCAGTAGGATTTAGTTTTTCTGTACAACTGAAATGCTCAATCTCAATGAAACATAATTATGAGATTTTTTCTCAAATATTACAAAAGAAAAACCATCTTCCTACAAGCAAGTCAGAAAAAATACTTTTAATTCAAACAAAAGGTTTGATGAGAAATCCCTCAGAAGAAAAGTCAGTGAAGCTCCTGCTGAGGTAAACACAAAGATTATTTCTGAAGACGAGACAGAGGACACAACAAGAGTTTGTATCAGCTTTCTACATGTTTAAAAAGAGCTTCTCCATATTACAAAAGGACAGGCTAAGTAGTAAGAAGCTCAAATTTCAGCAAGAGATATTTTAATTCAATATTAGGAAAAACTCCAAAGCTGATGCTGTAGAAATGTGAGAGTACTGGTTTCTTACAGAGTTTGTGGGATGTCTGTCACAGAAGGCACTGAACACAAATCTCCATCATGAATCATTGTACTTAGTGATCTCCAGCCTTTCGAGAGATGGACCACATGGCCTCTAGCAGCTCCTGCCCAATCTTCCTATCACCCCAAAAAAGCAGTTTTACAAATAGAAGAACTAATGCAGCATAGTTTAATACAGATTTCTGTTCTACAGTTCCTCATTCTTCCCTGCTTAGTCAAATCTCTCCCACATGCCAAGTGCTTTTCCTTCTCTACTTCTTCCCCCCATCCACCTATGTTAGGCTAGCCAAGTGACAGCATAAACCTTGATAGGTCATCTGGAGCTATTTATATGCTGCTCACAAGAGGACCACTACCTCTGAGAAGACAGAAAAGGCAAAATTGTAACTGCCTTTGGGATAGAGTTATGCTTTTGACAATCCCTTTTATACGAAGCCATCATTTTTTTTTTCTTTTTCATGAAATTTTTCTGTATCTTCTAGCCTTCAAAAATATATTTGGGAAATGGATTAAAACAAATAGAGAAGCTATTTGAGGACAAGGGGAGAGACAGAAAGACATCTATAAACAGTGTGATAACATCAGGCTTCTAAAAAATTTGCTTTCGTATCATTCTCCAATGGGGAAAGCTTGTTGAAAGTTTTGAATCTTTTCCAAACTAAAAATTCCACCAAAAAAAAAAAAAAAGAGAAAGAAAAAGGAAATTTTATGACACTAAATTTCCTTAGTGAAGTTACTGTAAAACACAAAGAGCTTTAAGTCATCACATGAATCACTGACAATTTAATCAGCTTCTGGGAATATGACATCCTCATCAAGAGTTGAATTTAAGACTTTCAAAAAGTTCTTTCACTCCTTTTATGAACTGCTGCACCTACTGATTCAGCCACCCACACCACACTTTAGACTACCAGAAATTCAGACAAGAATCCAGAAGGCTAATACTCATCCTTACAGGCTAAATATTCTCCTACCAATGTAACCCGTAGGTTGAAGAAGCAGCACATTTTATTCATTTGTGAGAGATTTGGGAAACTATCAAGACCAAGGGTGAGTGGTCCTTTCACCCAAATGCAACAGTTTTCAAAGTCATTTTTTGAAAGCCTTCGTGTGAACATCACTGGGAGACCCCATACACCACAAGAGGCAGAAAAGATGAAAAATCTAGCACCAGATTCAGTTCATCTGCCCTAGAGCTTTCCTTGAAAAGAACTTCAGACTGTTAACATGCTTAGACTAGGAGCTACTTTTAAAAATAAAATTACTTAGCTTAAATGCATGTGGCATCTAGCAGGGACAGCTTTTTCAAGCTGAATCTCTGTGGGTCACAGCTTGGTCTCATGCCAAGCTAAGGGAATACTGCCATCAAGGACAACAAAGCCCACAGTTTGGAGTTCTTCGGCTTAGAGATCTCCAAACCCTAAAATGTGAATGTTTCACTTCTTCGAAGTGAAATAATAGTTTCAACGAAGCAGATATCCTTCTTCTAACCTTCTTCATTAGCTACTTAATTTACATTATGTCTGACAATGCCTTTGGAGAAAAGTCAGTGTTGAGACTTCTTTGCGTCTCTGGGCAAAGAAGTACGAAGTACACATTGCTGAAGTACAAAGTGCAACAATGAACAGCAGGTCAGCTACTTCCTCTGGCTTGCTTGGAAGAAGTCTTGTCAGTCAGCATCAAACCAACCGTGACTATTTAAGGTGAAGGAGAACACAGTTGCATGACTTTTATGACTCAATTTTGGCTATAGTCTGAAAGCCTTTGAGACTTTTTCTAAGCAAAGGGTTTCTGTATCACTGAAAAGACAAGGGCAAGGCGTTCAGTACCCCATAATTTGAGTACCTGGTACTACGTCAGTGAGCTGCCTGCAGATTTGTGGATAACACACAACTAATGTTTCAATGTGAATGAGATCAACATATTTGCAATACCTCATTTGTTTTCTGTTCCTTGACTTTTACTGACATCCAGTGGAGACACACTCAAACCTTTTTCAAGTGCTAACACAACAAACGCTTTCTTTTAAAGTACCCCTAAATTAAGCTGTAAATGGGAAGGAAAGGTTGCCTTGAAGGTATTTGGTTTTCAGGAGGTTCTTCCTTTGTTAGTTTGTTCACAAAACATAGTCTTCTACAAATTCAAACCTTAAAACTGTTTCATTATTTTCAAACACTACTTATTTCCATTTCAGACAAAACCATTCTCATGGATTAATTTCTGTTGCTTTAGTGCAATTTCATGTTCTCCTCTTGCTGTTTATCAACCTACATATATAGGAAAACAGGCTAGAAACGTCTGTTTCAAAGCCTATGTCCCCGTTGCTGTCAAATGAAGCCATCTCTATGTTCTCATAATTATTTGAAATAAGGCCAGTGTTTTATTTTTGTATGTGTGAACTCTGCTTACTGACTGGAGGAAGACTGAATTATCATAGTTAAACCTTCGCAAAAGTACATGCAAGACTCAGATCCCAACAATGAAGCACGTGAAATCCATTAACCAAATCATTTTATGAATAAATGGAAATTAAATAATCTTACCCCAACTTTTTTCTTACCTTTCTCAACTAGTAACAGCTCCTAAAATCTGCACTTCTGATAGATTAAACCCCAGCAACACAACATAGTATTAGCTGATCTGCTAAGCAGCATAATGCAAACTGCAAGCCCACCCTTCCAGAACCTGTTCACACAGTATCAAGTGCCACTGAATGGTATACTCAGAAAAGCAGAGGTGCTCTGAGATTTACATAACCCAAAATATTTTATAACCTTTTCAAGAGAAAGAAAAGATAAGCATCTCTGGATTTAAGAGCATGTGATTAGTACAAATCAAAAGACGCTTATCTCGGGGCGGAACATGTTCTTCCTTCAGTACTTACCTGCTAATGCCACTTAAGTTAAAAGGGAACTCTGGACAGTGAAGAGAGCAGCTATGAAAAGCCTTTGCTAGACCATCAACTAGGGAAAAGAATGACACAACTCATTAACTGTGGTGAGTCACTTTTCACCGTGGAATGGTGTTCTTTGCCTAGGTAATTGTTAATTAACAGCAGGCGTGGGAGACAATCTTCTTTCAAAACACTTCTTTTTCCTTCCAAATACATCGAATATATTTGTATATTGTAAAGAGGAAGGCTCAGGCCTCAATTTCTTAGGCAAGTGGGCTTGACCTGGATAGCTTAGGTTTCAAAGCATTCTCATATCTTACAGTGCTATATGAAACACTCAAAATCTGGGCCAATTGGTCAGCAACAACAGGCAAGATAGCTCCCTGAATGGTACCTACAGAACTGGAGAGACATGAGCTCACACTGTTTGAGACACAGCTCTGGTAAGTAAGTGAACAGCAATAGGAAATTGTCTTTAAATTGAAGTTACTGTAAGACAAACTGATGCAGTGAGTTCCTTGCTCTTTTTATCTTAAAAATAATAATTGAAATTACAATACCAATGATAGCCTGAAAGATTCAACACTAATCTTAATCTCAAATTCAGACAAAACTCATTTACTGACATATCTAAAGTGCGTGGTTCCGTTGCCCCTGAAAACGAAGGAATTTTAGCAGAATCTCCTCGTCTTAGTTCCAATACAACAAAACAAGTGGGCAGTATAATCATTCATGTGTCTCTGCGAATGCAAGAGCAGAACATGCTCTCTGAAATACGTAACCGTTCCCAAGACAGAGTTCTGGCATGTCTCAGATAATCCATATGACCTTCTGGCCTGTACCTCAAATAGGAACGCCTTCTTTGTTTGTTGTCTTTGGCACAGATCTCCCTCTTACTTCACCTCCAGTTTAAGCTCCCTGCTTTCAGAAACTATTTCCCTAACAGAAAGAGAGTGCCATCTAGTAAGGTTGGATGAGAAATTTCTTCAAGGGCAGAAAATGCCTCCTGGAAAGCCCGTGGTTTTCTATAGCCATCCCGTTCTTTATCAGGGAGAACTCCTTTCAAAAACAGCGCCACTGGTTGTCAAGCATTACAGGTATCTGATCTATAGAAGTGCCATCTTACACCTGTTCATGTCAAAATGACAGCAGGATGTGGCCCTGACAAGCATCAGCTATCTCATTAGCAGTCAGCAACCAATCTTGCCACTGGCAGCCTGTGCAGCCTGTCCTGTTAGCCACAGTGAGCACTGCAGATTGAATTCCTCACGGGAAGAGTTTTCAGGAAGCAGGCCACCAGGATGCAATCCCAGAAAGCGGGTGCAATTCCCGTAATACCTAACTCTGGCTTTCCATGAACAAGGAACATCAACCAAACAGGAGATGATTTCTTGCTGCTCTGAAGGGGATCCACATCACCTTTCCATAGACATTTCACCACAGCGCCTAAGTAAGAGACCAAGGTTTAGAAACTGCATCTAGATACTGCAGTTCTGCTCCTCCTGCCAGCCCACATCTCAGCTACAGACCCAGCTGTGTCCTCGCTCCAGCAAGAAACTAGGTGGCCATCACCTGCTTGTGCTTTGGGATGGGACAAGCAGCTGCTGCTCTTACATGATGTTTTGTGATGGAGCTTAACTCCTACCAGATCTTATCATTTAAGCAGCTTAAACAATTCTTCAGCTAACAACAGTATTAGAGGTAAGGGTGTGACATTGAAAAGGAAACGCAAGGATAGCTATACAATGCTATATAATGTTATGTACTGAGAGGAACTCAGTTATGTCTGAGTATGAGAGCAACACCACCAGAAAGTTGTAATATTCCCCTATTTAAAAAGTGTGAAAACAAACAGAAATGACAGATTTCAGACCTGCACTTCAGGAGTCCATTTTCCTACATTACATGCCACCAAACTGAAGAGTCAACTCCACCCTTCTTACACACTCCTAAGCCCTAACATGGGTATACACACAGGGTATTCAAGTTTTCTTTTTAACAGGAAAGTAAGTCCTTCTAAAATACAAGCCAACAGACTATTTCAGAGAGAATTATATTGTTCTCATGCCTTTGTTTGGATACTAATCACATAGTACTGAAAACAGAGGACCTTTGATCATTACTTGCTTTCAGCTGCCAATGACTAGGGGAGAAGGTGAAGAAGTTAAAAAGAAAACAAAACAAAACAAAGCAAGCAAGCCAATGAGATTGTGTTTCAGAAAGGGCAAAACCAAATATTTATTAAAGCATTTATTTCGCACGCAAGCTGCCTTGATGTGTACCATACTTTCCAGTATTTCATCTCATCTGAAATGCCAGCTGTAAGCAGTATGTTAAATGCATTGACAAGCTGTCTCATTTCATTTCACATGCAGCTCTTTGTTTTTTAAGTACTTAATCTTTAAGACTTTCTGTATTTTCTCCAGTGAATTATCTTAAACATCTTTGCTGTATAAGTTTCAATGTGGCACAGCCTACATCCATGATTTTGTTACAAATGATTGATTAATAGCACCACCCTTTACACGTAGGCCACCATCACAACAGAGTTAAGAACAAATTACTAGTAAGTGCCTCAGTGTACCTTCTTTGAAATACAAACTGACATTTGGATTGTATTCAGTGCAATTCATAGTACAAAAAGACAGCCTGGTACCAGAATTTAGATATGAGAATATCATGTGAATGCTGTATTTTAATAATAATTGTTCTGCATACCTTGGATTTGATGTCCCACTTTATAAAGTACAAGCCTAATTTTCACATGATCCAATTTTCACAAAATCTGCCTATCTGAAAACTTCAGCTTGCCAGATTGCTTCAGAACTGTGCATCACATTCTTGAACATTAAGTATGCCACGTTAGTGCAAACACATCAGTAAACATGAACTCGGGTGACTTGGTCAACAATATGCAAGTAAGACATTGACAGAAGGAACTCTTCACTCCTTGTTCCTTTCTGAGTATTATTTGTCTCTTAAATAGAAGTCACAGGTTGATCAGTGTCTTTGACCATACTGTGTGCTCCTACGCTAGACCAGTGTATGTCAGGCAGCTGCACTACAGCTCCAGATGAATTATGAACATCAAGATTTATGACCAGATCATTTCTCTTGTAGAGGAGTTCTATTTCCTACAGATCCTTCATGATCATAAATTAATTACATGACAACTACTAATCCTTAATTCCTAGTACACCCATACTACAGTGGGAAGCAAAATGCAGCTAAAAGCAGTATACTATTGTTCCTTATCCTTAGCAGGTTAGCTGCAGAAGAAATGAAAATAGCAAGGGACTGACTACTAAAACGTCTGGTCCTAGGATGGATTAAGGCAGCCAGAAGTTCCACTTCAACACATGCCTTTTTTGGCTCCTCTAACACCAAGGCCAGAAGCTGAAGAGGAAACAAGTTGTCATATGAGATGACAATCGACTGCAACTTCTGGAGCCTGTATCCCCAAAGACTCTTGTGGACTGCTTCTCCTGCTGAATGTCACTCTTCTGGCCACTCTCACTTGACATCACTTCAGATTTAGGTATGGGGATACCTTGGCTTGCGTGGCATAGTGAAGCTATTTTATATAGCCAGCATGTGCTCCATAAGTTTAACTATCACAAGGTTATAGAAAACTGTGGATGCAGGCAGCTGTCACACAGAGTTCTGCTCCCTGACTATCAACACCTCTGCTAACCATCTGCAGTGCCATGGCTCAGATATAACTGAGCACCATGAAAAAATCCTGGACCATGCATAAATAGCACAAATGTAACTAAGCAATGTATCTCATGATCAAGTTTTCTTAAAAGAAACCCACATGAATATAAATTCAGTAATACAATAGTAGAGTCAAGATGACTTATTCAGCATTATACAGTGACTTATACACTTACACAGAGTGCCTGTTTTACTTGAGTAGCATGCATGCTATTAGGTGTTAGCAAGAAAACAAAGTATTATCCTCTCACACAATGAAAGTGTAGACAAGTACAGATTTCCCAGAAGGTTTAGGCAAATTTGTGCTACCATGAGCGGAAGTGTGCATGGAATGCATACATACATCATGGTGAATGATATAGTTTCAGTCCTGCCTTCCTTCAGCACAAATTGGAGGTGGCTTTGTCCCTGACAGATTCTCAAGTTGAAAATAATTAACAGGCTATAAGAAAACTTTTTCAAATGAAACTAATTTGTTACAACTCAAGAGTCCAATGCCCCTCAGACTTTAATTTTAAAGAACATTCTGACATGGGATGTGTGCAAGCAAACCAACAGACCCAATAAATGTCTTCCTTACTCCTAAAATATTTAGAAAATACAGGACAGCAATCAATAACAAACAGTATGATGCTGATACAAAATTTAAAGTCTACGTGTGCATCAGGAAAGCAAACAAAGAATAAATTTTCAGATGAGTCAATACATATATAATCTGCAGGAAATTATACATGCAGTACAGCACAGCTGAGGGCATGCTGTACTGGTTTTCTAACATGCACAAGCCAGGCCATTGAGACACATTTAGGTCAAACTGATATTACACCAAGCAAATGTAAGAAATGCTTCACCATAAAAACATAAAAACTGTTTTGCCTTAACAATCTTTCCAGAAATAAAATGCAATTTTTTTTATTATTACAAATTACAGGTAAGCCTATTGAAGTATTCTTTTCCATAATAAAACCATTCAAAAATATACAGGATGTAGGGAATAGGAAAAAATGCACATCCTTCTAACCTACTGCAGGGAACACTTCTAGCTTTTGCTTTGGAGAACAGCAGCTATTACTCTATCCCAAGGCATGCACAGGGATAAGCAGACCACACCAACAGATTTTGCATGTTTCACCGGAATCACTGAGATGTTCCATAATGCTCTAAGTTAGAGCAGGTCTGAAGTCACAGCACCAGGACAGCCTGAGCACCAAAAGAACAGCCCTGGGCCTGAAAGCTGAAGCCAGATGCAAGTTGAAAATAGGGTGCAAACTCTAAACAGAGTAAGTGATTAATCACTCAAACTAGCTACCAAGAGAAGCACCAGAATCTCCACCCCTTCAGATCCTTGAATCACGTTTGGATGCTTCCCTGGATGATCTGCTTAGCCAAACAAATGTTTCTCAGTACAAGACTGTTGAAATGGGTAATGTGAAACGCCTGCACTGCAGAACAAATCCCACGAGGCAATCTAATGTCCTTGCTGGCCTTATATCTTGGATCATGCTATGAATCACATACAAGTATTTCTGCCAGGTCAGGACCCTGGACTGCAAGTCACTTGTGAAAAGAGAAATGCCTTCATACTTATTTGTAAAACACAACATGGATTCGTATATACCATACAAAGAACAAAACTTCCAAGACCGTTATGAAACAACATGGCTAACATGTTACGTTTTTTCCCATATTGACTTTTAAGAAACACACTGGAAAGAAATATGGTTGTAATTAACTCTTGGGAAAATTAGTCTTCCCAATTCTACAATTTCACTTAAAATGATCTATATTTACATCAACACAACATTTAAAAGAAAATGTTTATACTTCACTTTATTACCCCTATTTTTGTAGTGACTTCAAGATTGCCGTGAAAAACCTGACCTAACTGAATTCTAATGTCTTGACAAATCTATCTTGCATCATCAACCTTACAAATATGTACATCACAGTGCTCTTTTAAGCACACACACAAAAAAACCTTATGTATCTATAAAAAGTATTACAAACTAATCTATTAAAATCTTTAGATGATTTCCTTGAACAGCAACCCTTGCTTTCTCCCTGTAGTTTAAGGCCAGCAACCAATCATCCCAAGTCACTTCAATTGTCTGGTTGTGCTTTGTTCACAATGCTACAACTAAGAACTTAACATTTGAAAAAAAATTCCTGTGCTCATTAAATTAAATGAATGATGAGTGAAGCTATATGAATATATATATTTTTTATCATTTCAGCTGTTAAATAATAAGAAAAACTCCTAGGCTTGGATTAACTTTGAAATATATTTCTTTTTTGGAACAGAGGTAGGTAAGAGAAGGAAGACAAGAAAGTGTCCAGTAGTATAAACCCTCCTCACTTCCAGTCTTTCCTCTTTTTATTGAAACAAGTAATATGTCACTTACACCAGAACCCAATGTAATTTGTTTTGAACAATAACAAGAGTGAAAAAAGACAAGTAAAGGCCAGATGCACAACTTGCAAGAAGGAGAAGTCGTCAGTCTCTTTATCCTGTTTCTAACTCAGCAGAGATTGGTCAGAGTGTGCATACGCGTGCACGCACACACACACTGCCCTTCAATCCACATTCAATTCTCTTTAATGCCCAAGGTGATACAAATACATCTATTTTCCCTTTAAGAAAAATGTCCAAATCTTCAGTCATGTAAGAACTCTCCAAAACCTCTCCTGCTAGAGCTGTTCTAAAACATTAAATATACCTCAAGATATCGACCACAGCACAGCACTCACACCTGGGAGCTGGGACACCCACAGTCTAACTAGTACAGCATCTACAGGGGAGATTGCATACCCTCTAGCCTAGACCATCGTCTTGTAATCTCTTTACAGTACGTTTGACAAATAAGAGATATGACATTTTAAACTCCTACAGGAGAAAATTTAAGTCTTCCATTAGGCAAAGAGATAGAAAGGAAATTCTCTTTTAGTCTTGATCATTTTCCAATCTCCTTTCTTCCCGTCCAGTGAAAGTTACTGAGTTCAGAATTTGACCCCAATTTTCAAGTTGTCTTAGTACAAGAACTTGGAAGAAAGCAAGTTCATTTCACAGATGTGAATCTTGGAAAGTGAGAGAAGGAAGTCAATGTGTGAAAAGCAGCAGGAAATTCTCCCTCCCCTAACTAAGAAATAGATTGTTTTTTTCCACTATAAAACAGAATTACTGAAATGTTTGTCCCTTTTACAAGTACAGGCAACTAGAATGGGGGATCAGAAATTGGCTGGATACCCATAGTTACGGTCACCAGCTCTACGTCCAGGTGGAGACTGGTGCCAAGTAGACCTCTTGGGGTCCCAAGAGTACCATCTTGGGACTGGTATTCTTTTAAATCTCTATCAGTGACACAGACAGAGAGATCAAGTACATCCTCAGCAAATTTGCAGACAACACCAAGCTGAATAGTGCAGCTGATACAACAGAAGAAAGTCATATCATCCAAAGGAACCCGGACAATTCCTAAAAGTAGGCCCATGTGAATAGAATAAGGTTCAACAAGGCCAAGTGCAAGGTTGCTGCACTTGGATAGGGGCAATCCCAGATATGGGTGCAGATGGGGAGAAGAACTAATTGAGAGCAGCTCTGTGGAGGAGGACTTGGGGGTTCTATGGACGAAAAGCTGGACAGGAGCCAGTAGCAAATGCTTACAGCCTAGAAGGTCAACTGTATCCTGGGTTGCATTAAAAGAGGCATGCCTCATCCCCAGTGGTGTTCAAGGCCACATTGGATCGGGCCTGGGCAACCTGACCTAGCAGGTGGCAACCCTCCCCACAGCAGGGGGGGCTGGAAACAGATGACCTTTGAGGTCCCTTCCAATCCAAACCATTCTGTGATTCTGCAATTCTAAACTGACGTTTCTTTGCTACCATCCATCCTCCTCATTTTGTTCTCCAGAAGCAAATCGCATAGCCTAATCCAACTCTCCACATCTCAGTAACACTTATAGTCTCACTTAATTTTGAGCATAGATTTTCAAAGCTATTTGTCTAAAGGGACAAATTAAGTTCTTTGAAATCTGGCTAAGCGGTACTGAAGCAGAAGCAGGCACAGAGTTTCTCAGCAGGTCTTTTACATAAATAGTCAGCTTTACAGATTCAGTCTACAGACTGAAGAATGGATGGAGGAAGAGAGACAGGGCTGGGAAACAAAAATCTGTTAGATTGAAGTTTATACACTACTATTACACTTTTAGCAAAGTCATGACTCAGGAAGAATATAAAACAGGCTTCATGAAAGGTGTATAAACTGTATTAGAACACAGAAAGAACACTTTCCTGTATTAGGAAAGTGATTTGTCTCCATCAACATTTTTCTTTTGCACATATAAATACGGTGCGATCTTTTAAGAGACTACAAAGCCAATGTAATTGCATATGCCAACAATTTATACATGCTTCTAAAGCCACAAGAAGTTTTGCTACCAATATCCGTGGCAGACGGAACCATGGTTGGAAAGCATAATCATTTATGTAACTCACATTTTAACTAGTGCTTCCATATGAAATTCTTTCTCTCTCTTCTTTCATGGTAACAAGCATTACAGAGAACAAAAGCAAGAGAATAAAAACCCTTCTTGAAATTATGACAGCAAATTCTAAAGAATGGAATACATCCTCACATCATGTACATCAAAAAGTGGACTACTTAGATAAACATCTAGCTTTGAAGAGACTGAAGAATTTAAAACAAAGTAGTAATGATCTGTAACAGTCGTGCATCACATTATAAATATTTGTTTTAAATAGTTCAATTTTTGTAATAAGGGTATTCACAAAAATAGCAAGTTCTTTTGTTTAAATACTTTTTTTCTAAATTGTATCCAAATATTTTAAATAATTTAATGGTGAACCTCTGCACACTGAAATCAGTCTTATAAATGCTGCTAAATCTGCAATAGGAGAAAAAAATACAGAAATACCTATTTGCTTTCTTTCAGTCTCAAACAGAACGGAAAGTTCTTTGTAAATTTTTACTTTATTTATATGTTTTCAGAAAGGCTTAATACCATGACAGGTCCCGCATGCTGTCGCCTTGCAGGTTCAAGTTCATTTCCTTTAATCTAACTGCAAAATACACTGTTTAGAACCAGTCCTTTACTTTACATAGATATACATAGCATCCTTAACTTTGATGAAAGAAGGCTAGTATACAATAGATGCTGTATCCCAGAAAAAATAAAGTGAAGTGCCATGGTAAGTAATCATTTTGCAAACATCGGAGACAATTTTTTTTTTTAATGTGTTATAAGGAAGAGTAGATAAAATTATCAGCATCTGGAATTTTTGAAGAATGTGTATCTCTTCATTAGATGATTATAATCTGTGGAGTTAGATAAAGAGTACCAAATGATGTTCCTGTGGTCACAGACGTTTTTATTTCTGCATAGTTAAACTGTGATGCAAAATCAGTACTCAAAATGGACATAAACAAGAAAAAAGGTCCAGAGGCTCCCAGGAAAGAGAGTACAACAGCTGATCTGAATCAGAGATAGAACAGTTACAAGATAGGACACTCAACAGCTAAATACTTCTTACAAACACCACTGAACTTCTGAAGAACAATTTCTGGTGGTGACCTGTAGCTTCTAAAACAGTTTTTTTGTTTCTATATAAATGAGCCTAATCAATTCTGGACACTTTCCCTCTTTTCTACAAACTAGGAGATTTTTAACATGTTTGGAGGTTAAACACAGGTTTTGCTTGCCATCCAGTGCATTAGAAATGAGGCAGCTCCAAACATACTCTGATCTAAATTCCCCCCCTTTGCTATTCTTTCAGGGAATTCAACAACTTTCACAGTAATTAGCAACTTTTAGTCCAAATTCATTATGGATTTTACTGAGCATCTCCTCAGGCTGGCACTTAACACTGCTACCTCCACTGTCCTTGGTAGACTTTTCCTTTCCAGGTGCCTTTCCTCTCTTTGTGATGTGCCTTCCCATATCAGGATATTCCCCATAAATTTACCACCATGCAAAAAAGGCCCAGTCTCATGGGAGCTCAGGTTTGCTTGTGGCACCGTCAGAGCACTGCAGTGCATGGACTCCACTAACCTCCTCTCAGTTGTGGGAAAGTTGATCCTGATGCACTCTTTGTCCCTTAAGCCCATTGATGCTAGAAATAACATAGACTTCCTAAGTCCTCTGAACATAGGCCTCTGAATAACAGAAAAAAAAGGCAAGAGAATAGACAAGCAACAGGAATAGAATCCATCACTCCATGGCCTCAGAGGGACATGAACTATGTTCATGGGATTGCACGGGGAAAGTGCTAGAGGTCTGGCAAAGGGGGGGCGGGGAGCAAGTCCAGTGTCAAGGACTTTAAAGTCACTATGCAAGGTTGTATATTGCCCTTAGAAAATGCAATCATGCTACAAAAAAGTGCTGGAAAAACATTGTGCTATGTTATCTAATACCATTTAAAAAAAAGCCTTAAACATTTTAAAGTAATTTCTCTTTTGCCTAACTCTCATCTGACGGCCAAAGAAAAGTTACAAGCCGAAACAGATTAAAAGGATATAACAATCTAAAAGCACCACAACTGGAATGTCATTTTTCTTTGCTGAGGACAATAAGCTGTACGTCTGCCTTTAACATCTTATTAGGAATAAGTTTTAAATCCTTTCTCTCAACCTACTGATACACAGTGCTGTATTTTTATTCCAGCTGTCACAATAACTTTATCTTCAAGCATCAGTTCACAGAATCCGATGAGTCTGGTGATTGTGTAAGAATCTGAACAATCATAAAATAATAATAATTTCTAGTTACTGTAGTTGCAGAGAAAAAGAAAACAGAAAGTCTGCTTCAGTGATGCCCTTGCGACTCAAAACAGTATTATCAAATACATGGTGTTGCTCTTAAATGACTCTGTAGATCCCTCTCTGTAGTTAGAAGCCTTTGGATGATGGCAAATGGGTAAGTGGTCATTAGCCTGCTTCCCAAGTATATCCCTCAACAACAGGAGACTCCCTTCACCACATTAATTAATTTTACAGGAGAGATATATGAATCACTAGTCAGACAGCACAGAAGTAAAATCTGTCATTTCTCAAGTTGTTTATACGTAGATGCAGAAAAAAAATAGGAAACACACAACCTTGTACTTGCAGCAGAAAGTCAAGCAGCAGTTTCCTCAGAGAAGCAGTCTTCCTCAGAAATTCCCATATCAGAGCACTTTGAGAATTATGTGCTTTCACCTTGCTCAATTCCTTGAACTTGCAGAAGAACTACTTTAGGTACTAGCTTTCCACCCACAGAGCAGACGTTGCTTCCCTTTGTTAGGATTTAAAGTCTGACAAAACTGGTACTTGAACTCAAATGTGGTCATTGCGTATTTTAAAAATGACTTAATTGAACAATTACTGCATTAGGCAAAGAGAAAGTGACAGTAAAACACATTTCAGTCCTTAAATGTTAAATAAAGCTGGATTGGGCTGCAGTCATTAGCGTGCTTTATGTAAGTATGTATGTATTGAAAAATTACCACAGAAACTGAGTCATTAACCTTATTTACATGAGTGTAATCAGTACCAAAGAGAAGCCTTTTCAGAAATGATGGGAGTTCCCATGCATGTTGAGAAGTCAGCCAGAAGAGTTACATCCGCATACAATTTACATGCATTCTTGGCTCTTATGCTGCTTTTGCACGTGAGAATGGCACTAACCACAGGCCATGTAGAGCACATGAACATGTAGCAGTTCTGTAAGTGTCCAGTATTGTCACAGCAAAAGGAGTGGATTACCAGATTAAAGAAAAAAAAGAAAAAGCTAACTTGCAAAAGGTGGCTCAGTGAAAGCAGTAATTCCTCCATTATAATAGAGCTATATATATTTATTATCACAGAGGGTCTTAACAGCTGGGTGAAAGTTAAAATTACACAGCAAAAGGGAAAGCTTTACAAAGCAGAACTAAATTGTTAATTGTAATTCATATCTGAAAGTAAAAACACACACTGAAAAACTCTGTCTGGCACCAGCAGAAGTGATAGCCTGTTTAGCAGCACAGATAGCCCTGAACACATCATCTTTGTGCTCTCATTGAATACTTAGTCCCACTGAAATCCAAGTGATCATAGTCAAAGACCATTGGAGAATCTGACCAAAGGAATGATCTGGATCTTTTGATCCAAAATCTTGTCCATCAACTACGTATCACTGGTAAATCTTACACCAAAGAGGAACAGAGGAAAAAAAAAATCACCAGAAAAAAGTCTGAATGCAATTCATTCTGAGGAGGTAAATGAATGAGAAACAATTTTGCTACTTTCCAAATGCACGGAGTCAGCTTTATTTCTGAAAGGTTTTCACTTTCCTACCTATAAATGCGTCAAAGCAATCACACTTTAATGTTGTACATTAACAGCAGTGAATTAGTGACAAAAACTTGAATATGCTCTTGGGCAAAAGTTAAACACCACTATGTTGAGTCCCTCAATTTCTCCAGGAGAACTAAAAAGAAAAAGAAAGAAAATATTACGTTTACTATCATATTCCATAGGAAATATCACAAGGTCTAGTATAGGTAGTTCTACTATCATCAGTCAGGGTGATAAAGTATACATATTTCTTTTTTTTTTTCCATCAGGAGATAATGTCTCCCCTTGCTTAAAATAGGAAGAAATATAGCCTGTGCAATTTTACAGACAAACTAGATGCTTAAATGCAATGTGGTTCTAAACTGAACACTGCTATTACACATAAAAATTAAAGGAACAGAAAACAGAAAACGCCACCTCTGAGATGGAAAGAAACCTGAGCGTGCTCGCTTCACTTTTTTAAGTAAGGGCTGGAGAATTTCCACCGCAGAACACTAAAACACCTGACTCAGGAAATTGCAAATCCAGGATGACAAACTTTTAATACAATTTGTTATTTTTTATTTCCTCTAAAATGCCATTTGAAGAGAGAGATGGTCCTACAGTTGTCAAACACTGGAACAGGTTTCCTTGTGAGGTAGTTGATGCTCCATACCTATCAGAGTTCAAGAGGCATTTGGATAATGCCCTTAGTAATATACAGTTTAACTTTTGGTCAGACCTGAAGTGGTCAGACAGTTGTAAGAGATGATCACTGTAGATCTCTTCTAACTGAACTATTCTGTTCTATATCACTGGGGAACAACATATAGCATCTGCACTTAGAAAAAAAGAAAAAGTGAAGTAGCTGCAAGTTAGCTAAAGGAGATATTGTGAAAATTGTACTCCAAGTCAGAGAAGGTTTAATGGAGTTTCTTCAGACTTAATCTTGAGACCAACACCTGTTGTAAGAACTTCGGAACAAAAAAATAGGCATGAGATGACGAAACCTCCTCAACACGCCCTGACTGTCACAAATACCAATATTATTGAAGTATCATTCAGGAAAATCTAGAGGATTTAGAGAGAAGCTGAAATGTGATAATATGATCATAAAGTGAATGTCTGAAGAGAGTTCAGGCTGATTCTGCATAGACCCAACTGGCAAAGAAAACCTCCAAATCTATCTTGTTTAACAGAAGCTAAGCTGGTTTTGGAATTTGACAGAAGGAGCAGAGGAGTACATTTTGAGCCAGTGACTTGAACTTCAGCTGTTTTTGACTTATGCAGCCACATTCAGAGTGGACTCATGCTGTTGCAGTTCAGCCTCCAAATTTCTTCAGGGGAAGTGTTTAAAAGAGTTCTTGAATGAAGGAAGCAGCCTCAGCAGTAACTGTTGTGAGGTTAGAAATAACACAATTAGATAACTGAAATTTATCTCAGAAGAACAAAGTATTCAAACTTCACACTTCTTCAAGTCCTGTAGAAGCTCTGCTTTCACAGCAGTCTGAGCTGGAGACAACATAAAGCAAAGGAGAATTTTAGAAATGTTTTGCTTAACAGAGGTGAAGTTAGAGTAAGGGTCTGCTTGAGGATTGGACTTTGCCATTTAATATCGTTCTTAGTTTCAACACTTGAAAGGAGTTCAGCTAGAAACATAAATAATATAAACTCTGTAATCTGAGAAATACAAGTGAAACAAACTCACAAGGCTTATTAGTGATATGCTGATAAGTTATTGAAATTCGGCTAAACTTTAAAGACATGATGAGGGTGGCTCAGGGGGAGTGTGTACCATTATGCAAAATTAAGTACAGAATTTCAAAACCAGTAAGTCTGAGTGACAAGCTGCTTAAGTTAATTGCAAGTAAAAAGGGAGCTCTAAAAATTACAGTGAGCATAAAACTACGGCATTGTTACTTCTAAAAAGAAAAATCAAAGGAATGTAATGATGGTATTTGAGACGTGTAAGGGAATAATGAAGATAGGAGTAATAAGACTTAATAATAAGGTTTTTAAAAAAATATATTTTAAATATATTGGAGTGTTGAAAATGTAAGAGAACAAGTAGTTCCATAAATAAGGTGACAGAGCATGGAAATATTTGCTATCGGAAAAAAGAATTAACAGTATAATTCATTCCATTTTTGTATCGCGCAAGCTGAATGTTAATAAATACAAGACTATATAAAACATACAGTGGTCACAGACAAGTTCTGAGAGCTGAGATTAACCTAATACTCTTATTTAATCTTAATGAAAATCTGAGATATTACTTAAAATTTTTAAGTTTATCTTAACCATGCCTTTCATTTTCCATGATTTGAAAAAGGTGATACTTCTTCTAGAAGAAAACGTTCCAACAGGACTTGCTTCAGAAACACGAATCTAGCAGGGAACTCTTGTTAGGTCCACAGTCACTTGCAGTCACTACAAATATTCATTCAGAAAGGATCGAGTTAGGATCTGTAGTAAATCACCATCTGTTGACCACATTAAGCTCATTTTTTAGTAAGATCTCTAGACACAACCTCTGACTAAGCGTGTTTCTCTGCATCATTCCCAATCAGTAACAGGGAAAACTAGGCACAGTCCACTGTAAGTGAAAAATAAGAACTGTGTTTCTCCCCAGAAGGATCACTGTTTCAGTTTTCCTTGTCAGACTTAACAACAAAAACAAAAAGAGACAAACAAACAAAATACCCTAGAAACAAAGCTTTCCCACTGCCAAACGTAGCATCCTCCTGCTGTTCAGCTTCTTTCAGCGCCTCCTGGATGCAGCTGGTCACTGCCTGCTCTCTCCCAGGGCTCCCCGGGGCTGCTGCATGCCGGCACCGCTGCAGCAGGGCGGAGCAAAGGGCTCCTGCGCAGGCAGAGCAGCATGCACGGGGACGGACAGGGCAGGACGGGGGTCCTGAGAGGGGGGCAATGAAAGCAGCGCGGGTGCACAGGCATACGAAGGTTATTGTCAAGCACATGGACAAGGTGGCAGAATTAAAGCTGCAGGGCTATTTACTCCTAAGATTCAAATTTAAGCAGTGCTTTCACCACGAAAAGGTTTGGTGTCGTTTTAGTTTTTGGGTTTTCTTCCCTTTGCTTGCTCATGTTGAACAACAAAAAAACGCATGCATAGAAAGGGAAATGGTGCAGAAACAGGGAGCTGCCTGGAGGCAGAGGAGAAAAGATGGTTCTCTTCAGAGGGCGGGGTGGACAAAAGAGACACGGCCCAATCTAGGGGAAAACTTCTTCCAAAAGATGACGAGTGCACAAGTATTGAACACAGATAAGGCAAATTGCAAATAAAACTTAAAAATATATAATTTATTGGGAAAGGTAAGTGGACAAATCAGAGCAAGAACTTGCAGTAGAATATGGTTACTAACCTTTAGTTGAGGAGAATCAAATGGCAGTGATGTCTTCAAGGAAGTGAATTTGAGTTTTGACAAACTTTAGTTCATTCTTTTGGAATTTCTAATTAAGCTTTTAAGAGATTTTGATTCAGATTAATTGAAAATTAAGATTTTGAAGATCGTTTGTCTTGCTGATTTTCTTTTCTCTCTTTTTCCTACATATGTGTAAAACAACTGGTTTTTGTTTTGCTTCGTTTTCTTTCCTAGCATGAAAAGTTAATGAAATAAACTCTAAAAAATGTAGAGCGCAAAGAACGCTAAAAAAGTAAGGGTGTGGGGTGAATACTGATTGCATCTGTTTCTCAGATGAAGGCTCTTGACGTGTTTCTCTTGCTACACAACGCTGGCGCTCGTGGTGGCAGAAAAGGCTGCTGTCCAAGCCACCAGCAGTGAAAACAAAGGCAGCAAGAAAAGGAGGAAATGGAGACTCCGAGCCATCAACATTCTTCATTTCAGACAGTGATTTAAGTAGCTCAGCGTTACTAATACGAGTGATTCTCCACAGGCCAAGGTATAGAAAAGGCAGCATAGTTCAGAAGTCTACACAAATACAGTATTTAGTGTTTTCTGACTGCTCACCATAACCTTGTAGCATATCTGGGAGTATGTCACCAAACCCCACGACAAAATTACTCTAGTGACTGAATCACTTGGTCTGCTTCTCCTTGTTTGCTCAGTGAGCATGTTAATGCGCTGCAGAACAAACGCAATGTGCTGCGCTGGTTGCCTCCTCCTCCAGCTTTTACTTCAGCTATCTGTCCTAATGCAGAAGGGATAAACAGTTTTCTTGCCAAATAGTAGTGGATTAGCTACAGCAGTGGTGACGACAGCACTGTGTGCGGAAGGATAAGAGTTACAATAGATATTCCCAAAGCAGTAACGTGAGCTGGGATAAGGCAGGAATGAAATGTCATCATTGAGATTTACATTTACACACTATGGAAATGATGACTAGCATTTGGATTGAGTAGAAGGGCGAGTTCCACGTCACAGCAACTCCCAATGAAGTTCATCAGACAAAGGTTACGTATGCTAGCTACACTTTAACCCCACAATCCCTTCCTCCAACTTGAATGCAGACTATATCACTAAAACTCATTCCATACAGTAAGCAACAAACAAACAAACAAAAACAATAGTCTAATAGTCATAATAAATTGTCTTTGACTTCAAGTATGCCACCTTGGATATTCTCTGTGTCCAGTCCTGAGAACTACTAAACATCTTCATTTTACATCTGTCTCAAAGTCTTGCCACTCCTCAGAGCTTCCCAGGATAGGAGAAGTGAATTGAATGTACATCTGAAAATAAATACAGCATGCAAGATCTGAAGGTACTTGGAATAGTAGAAGTGAAATCCATATTCTGCTATAAAAAAAAAAGTGCTGTGACATCATATCCATGTTTCTAATGATGTTTAAATGAATGCAGTATTTAGCAAACCAAACAGAATATTTTATGACTCGTTCAGTTTTGACACGTACATATATATTAATGTAGTAAAATTCTCTACCACCTTGTAACATGCTGGAGCACGTTCACTCCATTTTGTACATAGTAAGAAAGACTGAAGCACAAACACTCCTAAAAAGCAGCATCTAAAACAGATCCTAAAGCTTCAAGCAACTTCTCAGTCCTCTTACAATTTTTCTGTGCAATGATGCCTCCAGTTTCCTATGTAACAGTGACATGGTGACAAAAACTACATTCTGGTTAGCAAGGAGCTCTGACATTGTTGGGATGGCAGTGGAAAAGGGACAAAGAACCTTGTCCAATGTGCCAGAGAGTATCAGTCTTCTACCTTACTAGAAAAGACTATTGTTTCCTCCCCCCAAAATGTTAATTAATTGACAAAACCCCATTATTTCAAAATTCACTGGTGACTCGTGTCTTAACATACTACACTATTTCTGAAATAATTGATATCGAACACTCTAGTCCACAAGAATTCCTAGGGGCCCAGGTAGTTTCCTTAAAAACAATTTCTTAAAATGTTTTAAGGCCCATACTTCCATTTTGCTTTACAAATTTCTACCTGTCTCATTACTGGATGTCCTTCAGCTCTTTTCAGCTGGCCACTTATCCTCTCAGTCATGTCTGGTGCTTATCCTTTTTCTCCTAGTCTCCCGCAAGTCTGAAGCTCTCTCTGGTTCACTGCCTGGGTCATGTTTCATTACAGCTGCCACATTATCTGCAGCAATCATCATTAAAAAGGCTGCTGTATTATCACCAGAAAGGGAGCAAATTTCAACAGCTTTGTGTAGCAAATGCAGTGGGGGAAGGTTTCTGCCACCTCTTGCCAAGTTCCCATTGCTTCACTTTCCCCATTGGCTCTCCTGATTTGTAGTTCAGGTTCTGAATTTATCTCAGGTTCCCTCTGTTTTGCTCTCATTAGGAAGGCATTTGGGCACCATTCTTTTCTTCTCATGCTGGAGAATTTGTTCCAGGTCAGTGCTGAGCTGCAGATAGTGTCCTAACCTGTAATGAAATGAATGAATGTCCTATTGACTGCCAAACTTTTCAGGCAGGGCTCCCACATCCCATGTCCCTGCCAATAGTTCTCCACTTGTCTGGACAGATGTAGAATAACACAGGAAAGAGAAAAGTGGAAACGAGAAATTGGAACTATTCCTCCCCTCCCAACATACGGTTCGTAATGTGTCTTGGGAAAGCCTCCACTCACCATAAGCAAGGCTTTGGAAACTACAGAATTGCTGTGCTATACACTCAGTTGTTGGCAGAGTTTGACATTTCTGTGGAGCCATGTGAATATGCCTTAAATTTTTAGATGTTAATCCAGCAGTTAGTACTAAAGAAAAAAAAACAGAAGCACAGTAGTGACCAAAAGTGAAGATTATATCTCGGAGATATCACAACCTAATTCACAGAAGATAGATCTCTTATGACAAATGGCTACTTCTAGATATCCCCATCCAAACCCATGCTGCCATCCTCTTTTAAGATGAAATCAAACTGCTGTGAGCTTAGAAGTGAGTTTTCACTCACACCATACATAGTATGAATTAACAAGGGTGTACTTTGAAACATAAAATCTTTTGTCTCTACAATATATTGTTCTTGAGCATTGCTGGCTGCACAGCTCACAGCCGTTCTTGATCAGACAACCTACAGAAAATCATCACAAGACAGCAAGAGAAGCTGCAAGCACTGTGCTGTTGCTAGCTCATTAATATAATGGGGAACATATTTTCTCTTGGCTGGTGATCCCATTAGAAGGGGACAAGGAGAATCATCAAACATTTCAGCCAAGGCTCATTCTATCCAATGTTGGACAACTAACTCTCTCTGCCTGAAGAGTATCACTGCAACAGCACAAACACAACAAATGAATTTCTGTATGCTGCACATGTGAATGAAAAATCTGCCCTAGAAAGAAATTTAGAGCAAGGCTAACCTTAGATGAGCTAGGACACAGGCTGGTACCTAAACTGAGATGCAGAAAGTCCAGAATACTCAATTTTGCAATTTAATTTAGATTAACATTATCACTATTCCTTTCCTTGGTCTCTGAGGTTCCCCTGAACCCTTGCCTGAGAACTTCAGAGGAACTTGTGCAAGGGAGTTATATTATGAATATGTAACCTATCGGCCAACATAGCTGAACATTTGTCCTTCAACAGTTCCGTTCTAATGACTGAAACTTTTATTATAACTTGGCTGTTCTTTGAGGACACACATACTATGAAGACTTGAAGACTCCTCGCCAAAAGTAAAGCAACCTCCCTTGCAAACCTGCTTACCTCTGTCAACTGACCACATAAAACAGCCTAACCAAGAATTATTTTGCAATCAGCTGTGCTGAATTTTACTTTTAATTAATACCTTTCAGAGATCTACGCTTGGACAGTATTGTGAGCCCCCCAGAAGAAAGCATGAGCAAGCATGCTGCAGCTGTTTCTCTGCAGCAATTCTCTCCCTCTAGAAGTGTTCTCAAATTAATTTTGACGAGATTTGAAAGGAGTAGGCTTGTTCTCCACACTGCAAATGTTTTCAATTTGACAGCTCTGTCGGTGTGGGGGAGGGAGGAAGATCAGTGATATCTTTAAGTTATGCAATAAAAAGTTCGTTGTCTTCTTTGAATGCAGATATCTGTTGAAGTTTTAAATAGTCCTATTCTCTAAGGAAAAGATTGAAAAGTTGGTTAACATAAGTCAGCTGAAGAAGCCTGCTGCTGTTCCCGTAAATAAAGCTGACCTTCTGTGGCAGTGACAGGACCGCTGACCTTGTTTTTCTCCCTTGCACCAGTAACTGAGTACCTTTACACGAGTATCACATTACCAGCCACACAGCCAGCTTTCACATATGGCAGTACAGGACAGTACACAGCTCTAGAACTCACTAAAAACAAACTCTCTTGCTTTCAGAAAGATACAGAGGGCTCAAACCTATGCTGAGCTTTGCACTGACAAAAACTTTCCCAAGGCATAGACAACAGACTCCTGGGATTTTAAAGGAAAAAAAAAAAAACATCAATGGTTCTGCCCCGCATTTCAGAAATTACAGGCCATGAAATATCCAATGCTATAACTAAAGATGCCTTGCTGCAGGAAGACATATTTCTTTCTCCCATCTTCTAGTCCTGTGTCACTATTTGAGACTTGCAAGGAGAAGGTAAGAGCATGCTTGTAATATTTTAAAGAAAACCATCTACTGGAAAGCCTAACAAAGTACACAAGCTTAAATTAATTTTCTTTAACCTTCTTCCATCATCCAGTAAATGATTTTCCATTTGCACTAAAGCAACTCCTTCAAGCAGTTTTCCTTCTTCACAAAGGTTTAGAATATAGAGCAAGCACTCTTGAAAGCAATGGGACTCTTTCTACATGTATTTCTGTATTTCACATCAATGCAATATCAATTCTTGAATCCATCATATGAATGAGTTTTACCCATGTGTTGTTCCAGTGAGGCAGGACATGCTTTATCACATTTTACAGATAGGGCTTCAAGATAGCCAAGATTATGTGAATTAGCAAGATTACAGGTGAATTTTGTGGCTGAAATACTGCACCTGACTTTAAAGACCCATCCTTTTCCCTTTTGAGAGCATTTTATATTTACATATGCGTGTGTATATATATATATATGTACACCTATGTATATGAATACCTCACCTTCCTTTCTGTTCTATCCTTCAGTCCTAGAAAAACCACCAGCAGCAACAACAAAAAGGTAGCAATGACAATTTCCACCATGAACACTGCTCCCCATAGGTAAACCCCAAAGCTGCTGGCTAGGCCCTGCACCACATAGTAGTCCAGCCCAGAGGTCAAGCAAAGTGACATTCCAGGAGGATGCAAAACAGCCCAAAACTTCTGCCTTGGCAATCCATGACAGCCCATGACAAAGTCCAAGCATCTCCTATTTTAGTGACTGCCTTGGATCTTCACAGTGGTCAGCACCATGAAAATAATAGGGATATTAACAGATGAACTTGTGGGAGGAAAACATTTTACCCTTATCACGTTTACTGCAGGTCTGTTAAAGAAAAAGAAGACATTTGGAGGAGAATGAAATAGTCTCTTTCATAACTCAGAGTGATATATTTTTAGACTTAAAAGTGATATTACTTCTACATGTCAATCTTTCAGAAAATTTTCTATAATAGATATCTATTTCAAATGAAGTCATTTCATTTCAAAAGGTTTGATGTTGTGCAGTTACTTTTCTTATATTCTCTGTATGTTTAACCTGTAGGCAAGTAATATGCTGCATTAACCAATTGTAAGTATCTAAATGTACACAACTGTTTATTTAATAAAACACTACACTTGAGCCCTATGGCTATAACCTTTCTTTCCACTTAAACTACAGGTTTGATTTTATATTTATCAGCATTATTTTCAATTTAAAAATCCTGTCAAATGACAGCAGAACTGAAGAACCTCCAGATGCACCAGAACTCCATTTCCAACAGTATAAAAATCTGTAATTATTTATAAGTCAGTAACTCATAGAGCATTCTTTTGTTAACATGCTTAGCAGTAATTTCTATGTAACTTCAGAGTTGGGCCTTTGTCAACGGTTTACGGGTGTTAGGCCCGATTCCGTGACGAAGGGGACGGGGGACCCACGGGCCCACGTCCCGGGAAAAGGGGAAAGGGGAAAAGCGTAGGGAGATGGCCCTGAGAGCAAAGAACAGCAGCAACAATCTGAGGAGAAACAAACTAATTTACTAAAAAAAAATATCGGAATACAAAACAATACACTATAATACAATATAATTACAATTTAAGCTGATAAATCCAATACAGAGAGAGAGAATGTCCCCAAAATCAAGGTAGGCCTTACTCTGCTACCGACGATAAGACGGCTGGAGAGCGAGGTGCTGCCAAGACGAGAGACGGCGGAAAAAAGGGACGAGGTCTCGTGATCTGCAAGTTTTTATACTGCGAGCTTTTATCTTTTCCCTCCGGCTGGAAAATGGTAACAGAGGAGCAAAGTACCGTGGGGACTGTAGTAGTCCTTCTCTTCTGAGAACCAGGTACATTCACTACATGATGTGATGATGTGGAATACCAATAACCGAAAATCATAAAACCATGACAGCCTTGTTGAATGGGGCTGGACCAACTGACCTTCAGAGGTCCTTTTCTATTACAATTTCAGTAATTACAATTTCATCCGAATAAGCAAGTAACTACTGCAGATATTTCATTCTTTCCTAGTATTTTTTTTTTCTTCTCAGAAAAACATAAGCAGAGGGAGAATTTTTCCATTAAACTATCCAGACTAATGGCCCTATAGTCACCACCTGTGATCTAACTCTGAAAACATCCAAAAAATTCCCTACTTTTTAGACAGAGCTATGAGAAAGGAAGAATTACAATTCTAGAAATCATCCAAGATATTTTTCCCTCATTTGCATCTCTCCAAGGAGCTTTAGAAATGCAATGTAATAGAGGTGGAGTTGCTTACAGTATGTCTTTTCTTGCCTTGCTTTAGTGGGGCTGCACTGCCACTGAGTAAGCTGTCCTGATGGGTATGTGCTCTACGGACATTCAGAGAAGCTCTGCTCATTCCTTAGACACATCTGACAGCCTCCTTTCAAACACAATGCCTTTTATTAATGTCATGGACAGCTAATTGGGAAAAAAGCTATGAGCCAGGCTCCTCTAAGCACAGGAGCATGCCAGAGGATGTACTGCATCCTTGCAGCCTCTGCTGCTGTGTGACCCCCATGCCTGTTTGTCACAGGGTGAAGGGTTGGCTCAGAAGGCACTGCATGGTGCAGGAAGCCAGGCACAGCCCAAGCTACCGTGCACACAACACTCTCATACTCCATATGTGAAAGCTGACATCTTGCTGCCCATGCCACTGGGCAGACAGATTGAAAAGATTACATTTGCCCTCAGAAGGTTGGCAAAAGAAAGATGTGGAACGTCTCTTATGTGAAAGGCACAACAAAAGCTTTAAAAATAAAAGCTTCTATATTAATCCAAGTAAAAAAGAACTGTATATGAGAAAGAATGAATTTTTAAAAAAATCAACAGAAACAAAGGAAATAAACATAACTCTGTGGTAGAATTCAGGAATTTGGATGATTCTAGAATACCTTTGGGAATGAGAGATTCAGATTTTAAATTCTCAGAACCAAAACTAAAAAAAGCACTAAAAATCCTAGAACTGCAGTGAGAGAGAGAAGAGCTAACTTTAGTGTATCTACTTCAGGTCTACAAACTAATAACTTGAAGTATTACTAGAGAGAGGATGTTTTACCTTTCTTACTTTTTTTTTTTTCCCTTTTCTAACATGCAGTTTGTAAAACACCTCGTGTGACATCAACACAGTCACCAGCTACAGTTACATTAATGTCTAACCAACCCATCTTTCCTTGTACTGGATCATCTTTCACTATTTATAGAATCACAGAATCATAGAATGGTTTGGGTTGGAAGGGACCTTTAAGATCACCTAGTTCCTACCCCCCTGCTATAGGCAAGGACAACTCTCACTAGACCAGGTTGCTCAAAGCCCTATTTGATATCAAAAGCTGTGTTTCATTATTCTAGGCCAAACACAGAATCTGTCCTCTAAGAAAAGGTTTCCTGTAAGGCAGGAAAACACAGGTTTTGTAACCCCTCCTGCTTCCAAACAGTTCCATCTTCTTTATTCTTCAGTGCACTGCACTGGATTTCCTCCTAAGTGTACTTGCAAACTTAATAAGTAAATCTCAGTCCTAACAGTATGCACTCAGTGTTTTACTCAGAACATAATGCAATTTTTCCACCCATATGCTCTACTTTCATGACAAAAAGCACTTGTTCAAGCATTTTTCTCCAATATCAATTATTTCAAAGTGTGACAAAGTTTTAAGCATTTCATTTTGAATTGTTCAATTATGCACTCTGGTGAGTACATGCCATGGAATTTTATAGAATATAATTTGGGGTAATTTTGCTGAAAGTCATTAAAATACAGAAGTCTGGGTGGAATCTGAGCACTGATGGTTGCCTTAATCAACAATTTTCAACCTTTTTGCAATTATACAGTGAGGGAAGAATACCTCCATGCCACAGGTATCACTGGAGAAGCTCCAGAATGGAGTGAAGATATTAAAATCATCAAGGCTTCATCTGGAGTAGACCCCATGCTAGATGAATGATGGGGTGAGAATAGATACTTAGTCACGGCTTAGGACTGACTTAGCTCTCTGAATGGAAGATACTCCATCCCTACCTAGCCCCCAGGAGTATCTTCTCATCTCTCTTAGCTGTTAGGATCCCCCTTAAGAACCAGGTGTTCTCCATACCGCAGAGGCAACCAAATGCTGGCACTGGAAGGGGCTAGAGCTCCCCTTCTTGTCAGCCAGGGAAGGAAATGTTGTCCAACTGGGAAGGGAATATATATTCCAGAGACTATTTGCAAAGACCCTGTGGAAATCTACCACAGAGGTGAGACTCTTACATCTGTCTATACTGACAAACTAGCTAAGACCAGGAAGTGAGCTTGAGCATGGGACTACTGATCCCCTGTGCTACCTTAATCACTGGCATGCTCTTTAGAAGAGCTGCGGTCTCTGCCAGCTAGCACAGCACAGAGCACATTTTGGGGTAGAACATACACTGAGGCAATTCCCAGGGGAGAGTGTAGGCAAGCCTGCACTGTATTTGGTTTCCTCTGCACCACAGCCTTCCAGCACTGCCTAGCAAACTTTTAACTACAAAGCAACATCTCATGCCACAGCCCAGGGCACGCAGTGCCCTACCTCAGCCTTCTGCTAGAAAACTAGCAGGCTGAAATGTGGACCAAAGTGCCAGAAGTCACCTGAGAGCAGATCCTCCCCCAAACCACCACTCAGGCACTAATCTGATGATGTCCTGGGACCAGCAGGCTGCAGCACAAGGCTCACATCAGATGCAGGGCCTGGGGCAATGAAACACAGACATGGCAGTCTGTGCCACTTGGTCTCAGAGCCAAGGGGATATAACTAGCCCTGAGATATTTTATTTAGCAGTACGGAGGTAACTTGAGGCAAGCCTTCAGTAAAGTCTTACTCTGATATGCCTGCAACCTGTACGTTCACCAAATCATAAGGTTAGGATTTCTTTGTAAGGGATGTCATCTGCCACCATCATTAAAAGAAACGGGAGGGAAAAAAAAAGCACTATTGCCCCAGTTTGATAAGAAATTTCTAACAATTTTTAATTTTCTGCAGGGTAGAACAGCCACTACAGAATGCTCTATGGAGCTATTAATGAGCACCACTATCAAGCAGTATGACAGTTCTAAACAAAGACACATTTCAAGAGAAATTACACTCTGTTTCCCCAGTACCCACAAAACTACTCATCGTGTGATACTATTACTGCAGTATGAGGCCTTCTGCTTAGTTCTCCTTACTCTGCTATCCACAGGGAAAGAAATTAGTAATAAAAGACATACAACTAACACAGGCCAGAGGACAAAAAGATGAAGAAATATGCACCTGTTGTTAACTGTAAGCAGTGTAATCTAATGCTTTCACCAGACATCAGCAATAATGATAAAAACCTACCCACAAAAAGGCTAAGCCCTTTTTTATGGTCTAGATATAATTAACATCGACAATACCTAAGCTGTCAGAATTAATTAGTGATGAAAGGGGGAAAGGGATACCAAAACCATCTGGAAATAGACAAAGTTGGAACAACTAACTTGGATTGACAATGATGAGAAACTCAAGGAGATATTTACTCCCTAGATTCTCAAGTCTAGGTATTTAGAAATAAAGTTAAGCCATCATATTTCTGTTGCAGGAAGTATTTGCAAATAAAAAGAAGCATAGCGTTATAAAGTAGTTTTTTAAGTAGATTTTTTTGTGCTGTCCCAAGTTGAAACAGAAAAACAAACAAAATTCTTAAATGCTTAAAACATTGCATTTAAAGACTACTTCTACTGTAGTAACCTAACTGAAAGTATTTGGTTTCAGCACCAAAATCAGCAGTTCTGAAGCTGCATATATTCAATTCCTATGTTAGATATAAATGATCTTTCCTAACATCTCTCACCCTCATTCAGCTTTTATTGTTCAGCGGTCCAGAAAGTGACTGTATAGAAATACTGTACAAAATTACACTTTCTCTCTACATACATTCATATTCAAAATGAAATCAGCTTGCTTCACTGGCAGAAAATAAGTTTCTTATCCTAGTAGTCCAGAAAAAGCACATTTATACTGCTTTATCCATTAAAAATATCACCAACTAATTACACAATCATACAACATAGAAAAAGAACACAATTAATTTGTAGATTTTTGCTGAAGGTGGGCAGGGAACCAAAATTTTGTATTATTATTATTATTTTTAACACAAATGCAACTGTTGAACTCCAAGAGAGCAGAAAGATAACAGCAACTCATGCCTATACCTTAACGCTGAGTATCACAAATAACTGAGAGGCCTAGTTTGGAGCTGTTTTGGAAGATGATGTTTACAAACATGAGACGTAGTTCACAGATAATTTGTGGAGACAGAAATCCACATAGGCCAAAAGCTGTTTTCTGAGAAAACTGCTCAAACAGAATCACCTAGAAAATTCATTTTTTGCCTTTAATAAATACAATGCATACTCTAAAAGCATTAACAAAGTTTTCTTCATGGCTTACCAAATGAAAATAAAGAAAATGCATTTCAAGTTCAAGGAACTTGCATCTCCTTGAACAAAAGCATCCTACTAAATTAATAATATGCTTATTTAATAATTACATGGAGATATTCAGTTCTACCTACAACTTGCAGAAGATTTTGTTGCGTAATCATTTTATATCAGAAACACACATATAGCACACACAATGAACGTTTACCTAACCAGGACTAGTATTTTCTTCATGCTGCCCCAAATTCCTTTGCCGATGACAACATTTACACAGTGAAATCTGAGTAAAGCATAGTCAGGCACACAAGAAACGATGAGATAATACCACTTCTCCGAAAGTCATTTTTTGAAACATATTTGGAAAATGAGGTGTAATTCTGAGTTTTCCATTTTTTTCCACCATTGTTAAAAACAAAAACCACAAGTTTTATTAAGTATGTTCAACTGAGCTATTAGATGCTTAAGAAATGAGACAGAATAAAGAATACTATCAAGCATTAGTTCCCTCAGCTTCTGGTGAGAACTTTTCTTTTTACAAGATCACATAAAACTTGTACCTTAGAAACACAGACAAGTGCTTTAATCAGTGTCTTTCTACCTCTGATAACTTGAATATATCTTTCTTCAATAATACAGCCCTTCAGATCAGCCCTTCCAACTGTCTTTCTACTGCCCATACCCTCCAAGTAGGCCTCGTAAAAATAGAAAAAAAAAATCTTAGTGTTCTTGAGTTGAAAGGAAATCATGAAAAAAGAAGTAAAACAATAAGAAAAAATAAAATATTTCAAGTGTTTGTGCAACATAAAGCAGCTCACTGATGCTCCCCAAAGTAGAAGTCCCACACGCAGCTCCTTTTCCAGGTCACTACACACACTCTGAACCTACATCTGCTTCAGATTCGACATCAAATCAATTTTTTTTTTTTTTTAAACAAAGGATCTCCACTAGCTTTTTTTCATTTCCTGCCTGCCTTCTGCTTTTGTGCAACGCATTCTCATATATGAAATGTTAAGATTTCAGAGAAATTTACTATTCAGGGAAATTTACTGACAAGTTTCCCAAGTAATTTCAAACATTTTTTCACACTCATGATTAAAATATTAAGATAGATAGTTGAATACAAAGCATAGCTATATTATACAGTTAATAAAATTCTCATGAAAGCTTTGTTTTTATTTTTCTTAAGCAGCAAAGAAGAATTTAATCAAGAAGTGAATGCACCAGAATGAGAAAATTATTGTACCCTGTTCAGTTATTTTGCAGACAGGCCACTCTGAGAAACTAAACTTTCTTTGGAGAGAGCCAGTGATTCCCTACCAGCAGTACATAACCAGACCACTGTTACAAGCTACTTATTAACTATTAATCATCTCTAAGCTCCAGAAGCATTTTATACTCAGTATCTGTCCAACGGCAAATCCATGCATGTTCAGACCCATTTAGAACACTAAATATTACATCATAGATGGAATTTCTGAAGAATTTTCTGCTTGTTGAATAACTTGATACTTACAAAAGACAGCACTGGAGACCATAGCCTTTGGGTGGACACTTGAAAATGGCTGAACAGATAATCTTTCTAAAAATTTACCTTTACTTGTTCACAGTGTGTGAGGATGAGAGAGTTTACAAAAGTACTATCTAATGCATTGGGAAAAGGATCTGAGCCTTGGTAGATGCGTGGAATTTTACCCTCTATACTGATTATCATAGTATAATTTTTTTTTAATATATTACATTACATTGTGTCAAATTCTCAGATTCTAATAACATTCAATTTTTTAATGCATGTCCCAGACCTGAATTTCAATGTGTAGATGGTCACAACCTAGTCTGGATTTGACTTATAACTTTGAGTTTCAATCAGTGGTACCAGATATTTAAAGATCAAAAATCCTTTTTGTTATCAATATTCAAGCAGTCATGGTATGTATCCCAGAAGAAATGCTGTAACTAACCTTATTAAAATAATTTTTTTTCTACTGAGCAATGAGAGTGGAGGAGGGCACTACAGGTACTCATACAGAATATCAAGTGTTTCTTACCATTAGTCATGTTTTCAGTTTTGGAATTGACTATGCCATCTGATTTTCATAATCACTAAGGAAGAATACTCCTAAAGAACTCCACATCATTCAAATTTTATTTTCCCATCATCCACTACTGACTAGATTTTTTCAGGCATTTGTTTTTTGTTCTTGTTTACTTTCAAAAAAAAAGAAATAATACAGTAAGCACCCAGAGAAAGAAAACATAAAACATAACATGAAAAAACTGGAAAGCCAGAGAAAAAATTAGTAGTAGAAAAAAAAACTATATAAAGCTAAAACCATTAACTTCTTTCAGTGCATCTTCTGCTTCTCCTACAGAAGCTTGTGCCACTTCTGTGCATATTCCAGTAAAATCTATAACTGATTTGGCGGCATTTCACTGCCTTGCTGCAACAGCTTCTTCTAATAGGAAATAAAAGATCAAAACATTTTACAATTATTTTATTTGCATTTTGAGAAAATAAAATGCTTCATTTTAATAAACACAATATTTGGAACTTATTACTGGCTCCTTTTAGTTTCTAACATCATGAAATATTTGAATTCTTTCATGCAGCATTTTGTCAAAACATGGTACTGAGGAGATAAACAAGCCAACAGGAAATGGGACGCATTTTCATGACAATTTCAAAATTACCCTATTTTTCATAGAAATGAAATTAGTAAAAATCAGAATTAGTAAAAATGTCCTTGAAAGACTGTGTTTACAGAACTGAAAACTCATCTGAGTAAAGTTTTCACAGCAAAGACAGTTTTGCACTACAAAATCTTACCAATAAGTTCAGAGAATTCTTCATCATCTGCTGCCTGCAAGTCAATTCTGAATGTCTTTCCAAAGAGCCGCAGCAGTGCAAATGGAAGTTAGAGACTTGAGACACAAATTAGAGAACTCTGTGTCTGCCTTATGTGGAAAAATGGACTAAGGAATCACTCTCATAATTTGGCTCTAACACCAAAGGATGACAGTACAAATATTTCCCTGTATTTACAGATACATGAATCACCTATTAGGAAAAGAAAATCATACAAAGAGATGAAGATTCCTAGCAGCTGTTTTCAACTGAAGTGCACACAATGCATGTATCTCTAGGCCAGTTTGAAGAAGTGCTAGAATGGAGGCCCTGGAAGGGCTGGTTCAAATGTTGTGACAAAAGGATCTACTTGAATGTATTTAGAAGACCAAGATAAAAAAATATTTGATACTACCAATTACCACTGCAGTAACAAGTATTGCATCTCTCCATGAGACTATGTAACGTGCAGGTTTTTAATGCTGAAAAATCTAGTATCCAACTCCCAAAACTAAGTTCAGCAAGTCTATTCCCAGGTTCTACCAAAACGTTAGCCAGTCAGTTGTCTAAAGCAACCACTGACTTTGCTATCTGCCCTTACCGTGCTGTTCTGCTGTTTTCCCAGGGCTAAGCTAACTGCCACATTTTCATTAGAATGTGTAAATATGTTGTACATTTATTTTTCAGAAGAACAATCTGCTTTTGAACAAAATAGCTATAGAGACAATGACAGCATGGGAATAGGTTGTCTAGAGGGGTTGTGCAGTCAGTGGATGAAGCCCTGAGCTAGCTGGTCTCATCTGAGAGCTGAGACCCTGCTTTGAGCAGGAAGTTTGATTAGGGACCTCCTGAAGTCCAAATCTGAATTATTATATTATTATATGACCCCAGAAAAAGGCACCGAAGAGATCTGGTCAGATTTCATTTTACACCTTTCACCCCATTCATGTACCCCTAGAGTTTATTTTCTATTTAATTTAGAACACATTCTCATCTTATCTGCATGTGTATCTATACACAATTACAGACTTTCAGAATTTTTTTTTAAGTAATGGGACAAAAAAAAACACCCATTGGAGGTTATCCTTCATTCAAAGAGATCTTCTGAAGAATCAAGTATCAAGAGTCTTGACAAGAAAAAATTTCAGGAGCTGCTAAAATGTTGGTGCAGAGAAATCTAGAGGCAGTTCGTGCATCATCCCCATGATTATACCCATGTAGCTTTACAGAAGGAATGGGCTAAAACTTCCACACAAAAAAATTTTCAAATTGATTTGAAAAGTTCAGTGGAAACAAAAATGGAATAGTAGGCTTCTGTGCATCTATTCTCTCTCCATTTTCCTACCCTTTCAATTTTCAGACTGAAAGAGCAAATTCTTCATCTTCATATCACAGAATTTTATAATGCTAAGAAAGGAACACCTACAGTAATAAAGCATCAGAAATAAAGCAACAGAACAAGGCAACCACATAAATACTTCCAAGAAATTTTGGATGCCTCACCCTGAACTTCAGGGACAAAAGACTCAAGAAGCTATTTTGTTTGTTGCCAGTTATTAGATGGCTGTATTCATAATTTTGGTAATTTGATAGTTGTCCCTGTCTAGCACAAAAGCCTGCTGTCCAGTTGGCATGCTCACAAGTGTTGCAGACCTGTGGCAAAAGGCCCAAGTAGCCATTTTGCAACATTCTGGTGGTGATTTCAAAGCATTCTCAGAGGCTGAAATACACTTTTGTGGCTTATTTACCTATGGTTTATTTACTTTCTCCCTTTAGAGGCCACCCAAAGACACCATTTCATTTTGAGACAGACTGTGGGCCTGAGTGTCTCCAGACAACATGATACCCATATATTTCCCACTCAGTTTTTCATTCCTACCTTATATGCTTATTTTGACTTAGTGGTCAAGCAGCTCTCTGAACTCATGCCTGTCAATTGGTTTGCATGCACATTATCCAGCCTCAACTATTCATTTTTAGCATTTCTATCTAGTTTCCCTCTGACGCACTGTAAGCAGGTCTGTTTACTTTACATCTCTGAACATCAACCACACAGTCCTATTGAGCTGCTCTCTCACTTGATCTTTTTTTTTTCTTTTCTTTTTAATTGGGTTGCTTAAGCATAATCTATGTTGCTGTGGCAGTACTCCTTCCTTGCTTTTTTTGGATTGCTACGTAGCAATACTTCACTTGACTGGTTGTTAAAACAGGCTACACTTCACAGCATGAACTATGTCTCACCTACTTCCTGCAGTATCCTGTTTCTTATTTTACTTGGTACAGACATATAATTTTTTATTACTGATTTTTTAATATAAAAAAATAACAATAACACAAAAGCCAGTGCAAACGAGAGTGTTGGATTGGCAGTTCAGAAAGAGTAAATGTAATGACCAAGCACAGTCTTCTTCCTGCTGCTCATCTAAAGTGCCTCACAACTGACCTGGAGTGGCTATCACTGGGGAAAGATAGAGCACTGGCGGCTCCCACTGCACTTCTCTGGTGCTAAGATAGCCAAGAGGACTCAAGTGGTGATGATATTTCTGCTGCTAAGGAAGGAATTATCCGAGCTGGATTAAGACAAAAAACACCTTGGCTACAAACTGCCAAAGCACCTTAGCACGACAGTGGCTTTCAGCTACAGTTTGCTAGGCCATTTTTTAGAAAATTAAGCTATCTCTAACCATACAAAGAGATCTCATTCCAAGTGCCCTCACTAACTCCAAAAGCTACACAGTCTTTAATTTTTTCTCTTGACACTATGAAACAGATTAAACTAAAACCAAAGCCTCTCCCTCCTTTAGACTAGAGAATTGTCTCCTCCACCCCAGGAATCAACATGAGCAAACTGGAGGAATCACACAGCAGAGCAGTGATGACAAGCTGGCTACATTTCTCTCTGCTCCAAAACAGTAGAAGTCAGTACTTCCACTATGCAATTTTGGTAGGGAAACTGAATAATAGAATCACAGAATATCTCAAGTTGGAAAGGACCCACAAGGATCATGAAGTCCAACTCCTGGCTCCACACAGCACCACCCAAAAATTCAAACCCTATGTCTGAGAGCACTGCCCAAACACCTCTTGCACTCCAGGACCATGGGGCCATGATCACTTTCTGCTCCATGCCCACCACCCTCTGGTGCAGAACCTGTCCCTGACTCCCATCAGACCCTCCCCTGACACAGCTCCATGCCATTCCCTTGGATCCTGTCACTGTCACCAGAGAGCAGAGCTCAGCATATTGCTGCCCCTCTGCTCCCTGTGAGGAGCTGCAGCCTCCATGAGGCCTCCCCTCAGCTCCACTGCTCTGGGCTCAGAAAACCCTCAGACCTCAGCCACTCCTCATATGCCTTGCCCTGCTCCAGACCCTTCACTGTCTTCGTGGCCCTCCTCTGGATGCTCTCTCATATTTTTATGTCCTTCTTATATTACGGTGCTCCAAATCACATACAATACTTGACGTGAAGCCATGCCAGCACAGAATACCATCAGGTCCCCTTCAGATATCCTCTTTCAACTCTTCAAGTTGCTGACTGGCATTCTTACACTGCAAGGCACTGCAATCTGCAGCTTTCTGTTTGGCCGATTGTAACATCTTGGCTAAAATACCCCCAGACCCTTTTGAACACAGGACAGGCCCCAGGGCTGCCTTTCCAAACCACAGTATTTTCTTCTTCCCTCTGAGGCAGAACATTATCACAGATCTTTAGCACAAGCTCTGACAGTAGCAGCAGTCCTTCACGATGGAGGAGGTTTCAGCTTACGTGTAGTCTGCTCTTCAGATTTAATCAGAGGTAGCTGGTGGCACTTGAACTCCATTCTCTGGAAACCTGCCTACTTTCATGGCAACAAGGGAAGGGGCAAGGACACAGTCATGTCTCTCCTAAGAGATGCTTACTATTCAAACATCTACAAGACAGGAAGTTTAGGGAGGGGAGGTGGTGAAGAGAAAAGAAGAGCCATGTACAAACAAAAGGTGCGTGCTGACGTTAATCTCCATTAATAAAGCCTTTATAGAACTGTGCTCTGAGTCACCCAGTTCAGCAGCAAGCTGAGAAAAAGCTCATGAATCAAAACACACCACAGCAATGAAATATCAAGGTAGGGGGCAGGGAGGAGAGCAAGGCAGGGCTTGCGTCAGATTTGCAGCCTATGTCCCTGCCTCTCCCTCCCTGCTCCGCTCCTCACTGCCTCATGGGAGCTCCCACCTGCCTGCAACATCCCCTACCTGCTGCTGCTGCTGCAGTATCTCATACGCCCCATGGAAACAACAGGTCGCAGCAGTGCTGCAGATTGAGGAGGGCCCAGCGACCACATGGCTCCCCTGTAACCACTGTACATCAGTGAGCATGGCAGGGATCCAGGCCAGCAAAGGCTGCTCTTTGCAGGAGTGGTGTGCAGTTTCCTGGAGCAGGTGACATGGAGATATGAGCTTCTGAGGACATGCTAGGCACCAGGAATAAGCTGAGAAGATAGAAGCCAAGTCTCTTGCCTTTCCATCCATTTTTCCACACATGTATAGATAAGATTAGTGCAAAAGTGATCAGTGATGGAGAGTGAATCCCTCAAGACAATTTTTACAACTTTGCCCCTGGGCAAAATGCTGAATGGTGTATGTACATTTCAGTTGATTTACCATGCCATGTCTACGTGGGTGCAGAAACTCCTCTCCCATCAGCTGAAGACTTGCTAACAGAATGGGTGGGGTACTTTCCAGGAATTGGTTTCAGTTCTTCTGTACTATCCAGCGTAAGTCAGTATTCAAATGTATACATAACTGTCAGAGGAAGAAAGAAAATCATCCTCCTCTATAATATATACACAAATCAGTAGCCCATAATTATCAATAGGGCATTTTTAGAACTTATTCTGGTTGATCTGTCAACTCACACACTCCCATGGTTTGGCACTGTGAGATGTGTTGTATGGCAAACCCGTGTGCTAGAGCAATGGTATGAGGCTTTGCACAAAGACGTTCCTTGATCATTGCAGGGCAAGCTGGGAAGTGAAGCCAAAGACCTGGAACAGAAGTCATATGTTTCTGTGCTGCCAAGAACAATGGCCTTTAAAACAGATTCCAACTGTTCCTTGAGGAAGAAAAAGATTACACTAACAGGAGATGCATTACATATAGCACAGAGCAAAAAGTCATTCACAACAGACTGCAGTCAAGTTTTTCTTTTGTTTTTCTTTCATTTCGTTCTCAGCAAAATCATAAGTATAGGCCATCTTGCTGACTGGTGCTGAGTGGCTAGCTATACAAACTCCATAGCAAAGCAAAGCCTGGTAGTCAAACTAAACGTGCCTTGGGAGGTGGAGAAGCACTCAGTTACTGTTTTTAGGCAAGGATCTCAAATCCCAATAAATATTACTTTCTTTTTAAAGGAGGACACCACAGAAACTGTTGGGAAGGAGCAGGAGCTCCTCTGTGTGAATGCTGTGCTTTGTTTAATACCTGCAAGACAAGCGTTATTTGTGATAACTAACAAGCACAAGAAACCTTGTCCAGTGGACGTTCACTTTGTATATACTAGTTTACAACGACTTTCAAGGAGATACAAGCAAGAAGGAAACAGACTGTCATGAAAAAAGCCTCTTCTCTGCAAGCATTTGAGAGTTGTTAAGACAGTGCCAGAAGACAACCATGTGCATGCAAGGATCAAAGGGCTCCAGTGTTTAAAAGGGCCTCCCTCAGAGGGGAAAGGAGTTACAGTTGCCCAAGGAAAAACAAAGAGGAGAACCTGTAAGCCTGTTTGGTTTATTCTTCACAGAACGGCAGAGCCTCAGGAACTATTACTCATGTACTTTCTGTTTTAAAATATCAGGTCTCAGCGTACTACTAAAGTAAATGATACCATGTAGCCATCACTTGAAGCTCAATTTATTCTGCTGATAAACATCGCTCTGCTCAGTCCTGAGCTCACTAGAAGATGTTTGGCTCTCTTAATGTAATCTCAAGCAGAAAACATACATCCTGTCTCACAAACAGGTCTATTAACTGGGGCACAGTGGCTCACTAAGTGCCACTGTACAGCTTTTCGTGTAGAATGAGCTCACATCTGCCCCACAGATATTGCAGGACAGATGGGTCCTGATCACCGGTCCAGATATACGCAAGGAGGAAGAACTGCAGTATCTGAAATTATCTGGATCTAATGGATCAACAGAATTGATCTGTAGCATGGTCCATCTACAAGCCAGGGTAAACAGGCATTAAGGAAATTTAGACTAGAGAAAAGCAGAAGGCATAGCCTTGCACCTGACAAAGATGGTGTTCAAAGAAAGTGAAATTAACTGCAAGGATTGGTGAGGATTTTCCATATCTAAAAAGTTTTGCAAGAAATGAAAACTTCCCTCCAAGTTTCATTGTAACAGCCTGCCCAAGTTTTGACACTCAAAGACAGAGGCAAAAATAATTGAGCTGCACTGACTTAATAAGGAAATTAAGTATTCAAAAAGCAAAGGTAGTCAGTACCATCCTCCTGGGTTTAGAATCTTTATCAGCTTGAAGCTAATTCTGCTAGTCCTCCTACAGAGTCAGAATTTTTACTTAGAAAATTCATATGCTATACCTCCTCCTGCTCTAAAGCTTTGATACAGAGACCTCTCATCCCTAGGGATGTGGAGGACCTGCAGCTTTCAACTCAAGACTGTTACCAGCCACCAGGCTTTGTCAGCTTTGGAGTGGGAAAAGCTGACAGAAAAGAAACTAAACAGAAATCATCCAAAAGTGACTTGAGGAGTTCACTGGAGCTTGCTTGTTGCAATCTAAAAGCAGAACTGCAAACCAGGGGGGAACAGCTGAACTGCTATTGCTAGCTTCTTTCAAGCTTTTAGTTATTATGTATTTGGTAATTTCACACCACTAATTCACTATTTACTGACATTCCAGCATTGCTACAACAGCAGCATGCCACATCAACAAAAGCTTTGTCTGTATGGGGGAGATGACCAATAGGCATAGCAAAACAGCTTTCTTCTCCAGCCTTTATTCTTGATACTGCTGTTAGCAAGGTTGTGGGGTTTCTTTTCTCCACTGGGAACAGACTCTCAGCACAGAGCAGTTTAAAAACAGATAGGGAAAGCATCCTGCTGCAGCCTGGCAAGAAAGGACCAGGTTTCCTCCACTACAGCAGCGAGTAAAAGCATGCTGGCAGAAAAGCTGTGCTAGCTGAAAAGGAGAATCTATGTGCAGTAGTTATAGCTCTGAAAACCTGAGGCTTGCCAACATGTTGACTTCACATTGCTGGCATTCAAGCAGTTAAACACAACTGTGAACCCTGGAAGTTTTCCCACTCCTCACTGAAGCTCCTCTTCAGTACACTGATGGCTGGTAAACAGATGGTACAACAGACACGGTGTCAGCTCCCTCCTTATTGGAAATGCAGCCATCCAACATTTCGTCAGCTTGCCTACAGCGAGAAGTGACTGAATAAGGAGTAAAAACATGCTTGCATTTCCCTTTCATTTTAACTACTGCACATACACAGCCTAAGCTTCTTGCATCCCTAACAGAGGCCAAAATTGATTTGTCAAGGCAGTTTTCTTTAACTTTCCCATCCTGGCTGTTATGGCAAAAGGTGATAAACTCCTCCTTATGTAGTGTCCTACAACCAGTCTAGGATAAACAGTCATTCAGCCTGGCAGGATTTCCCTCCTCTAAGCATCATCCGTGGAATAATATAGACAGTGCAAACAGTGTCGTGAACTCCCAGCACTCGTGAGCCAGCAGGACTGCCAGAAGCATCTGGCACTACTTTGAAGAAAAGTTTTCAGTTTGTTTATAGTTTGGCTTTGTCTGTGCTTTGCTGCCATCTCCAACTTCCTTCCAACCCTTTGCAGGGGCTTCACCAAACTAAGCACAAAGTTCTACCTCCCAAAGCCTCCAGCAACTCCTTCGCTCCCTCCCATAATGACTCCCTCGTGTTTACCAACCTGTGCCCACTTTCATCAGCCTCACACCATCTTTCTGTCCTCTCACAACGAGGCTTATTTCTCCTCCCTCTGTGTTCATTATTATTGCACTTCCTTCATTGCCTGCTTCCCCCATAGCTCTGTTCTGGAGCCAAACAAAATTCTCATCTTGTTCTGAATCTTGCACTTCTAACAGAGCATACATTTTCTCTCGCAAATTCCTTGTATCAAGAAGCATGTATGATTTGGGACAACTTGCCAAGCAACTCTCCCTTTTCTTTATATACCAAGCCACTTAAAAGTTGCTTGACATGAAAATATGCACAAGGTCTTAAACAGGCTCTATTATTTTCGCAGCAATGGATACAGCAAGGTTTGAGGGTGTGTGTGTGTGTGTGTGTGTGTGTGTGTGTGTGTGTGTGTGTGTGTGTGTTTTCAGTCCCTGGCTGAGTCAATATATTATGGAAAACAGACCTGCCTCCAGTTACCTAGAAACTGCTTAACCATGGGGTTCAAGTGACATTGTAAAACCACTCCACAGGAATGCCACTCAATTGCTTAATTCAGCAAACCCTGCTGGTAGATTTTCTCCCCTTATAAATCACACTTGACTATTCATTATCTTCCATATTGCGCAAGAAAAAGAAAAGAAAAAGCTTTACTAATTGATGGAGATTTAGACTCTCATTAAGGCTGAGATTTAAACATACAATTAAGTCAGGAAAATCAGAATTAAGTTTTCTTTTGCCTTTATTCTCTTCTCCATCATAAATTTATGCTCCTTCTCCTATGAATACTGCTGTCAGGCACATACACACCAACAGTTTTTTTTATTTCCAAAATGCCACTGCAGCGCTAGCTTCAGCAACTCAGCCTCACTCTCCTCTTGTGAAGCAGCAAAGCATTTGTCACTATTTTCACCTGAGTGAACTGTGCCCCTGAAAGGGTAAAGTTACTGCTTGGGTGCCTAAAGCGCGGCTCATCTTCCAGACAGGCCAAATGCCTACTAACTCATTTCCTTCTCAGGGAGCTGCACCTCTGCAAAGTAAACAGTCTTCATTTGAGAGCCTAAATGCAAATCCAAGCACCTATCTTTAGGCACCCAAGCCTGGAGGCGTTGGTCTTAGTGAACAAGCCCTGCATGCAACATGAATCACTCCACAGAGCGAGATTAGGACAGAAGCGTTCCCAATTTTTAATTTAATTCTCTAGACCATCCTGCTGCTTAAATGAGAAACCCAACTGGGAATCTTAATTACAGTAAGATACTCACCAAACATATTGTATTCATTTACTTGAATTACTTTAGGAATGGCATCACCAGCCAGGAGAACAACAACAAAAAAATCCTGCACAGAAATGGATTAAGACCCCATATCCTGGCATTAAAGGAGAACTTGCATCCCACCACACTTGGATCCAAGGACCCCCAGGGGCTTCCTTAGCCACAAAGCTGTGGGAGCCCCAGCAGCAGGCAGCTAGCAATAACACACTGCCAAATCTACTCCTTTTCTCTGATTTTATTCGGCTAGTTCCTCTCCTATCTGCATTCAGATGACCATGTCTTTGAATGTGATTTATCATCATCATGGATACATGATTCTATACCCTCTATTTCTCACACACTTTCCTCCTTGACCCATGAGTTTGCCACAGCTGACACTGCATTCAGATTATCCTTCACAGTCACCTTCTTGGTATAATAAAGAAGAGCATCTTTTAGCCTTCTTCCACCCCTTTCCTCCTGCCAGTGAATGTAGACCAGGAGAATACAGCATGCCAACAGCAGAACTCTTTGAGAAGAGACTGATGTCAGCAGAGGAGGGGCTGCTCTCACACCCTGCAGAGACAAAGCTTGACCTCCTTGCACATAGCCTACTGATAATCCATTCCCAGAAGTTCCTTTACATGGAAACCATCAGACAGTCTTCCAGATAAGTATGAATCAATTATGAAACAGACACACACATTTGCTAGGGAAAATGTTGCAGATCTGAAATTAGGCTTGCTTTGTTTTTTTTCCTCAGCTTTACCTGGCAGCTCCCATTTTGTTCAGGGTCTGCCTCTGGCCAGCCTCCTCCTTCCCTTCCTTCCACAAAGGGCAACCTCCATAGAAACTAGAGAAACATTGAGAATGTCCGCATAAAACTCTTCTTAGCCCACAGTTCTCTGAAACTTCTAGAAAGAAAGACTATCTGAATGATGTCGTCAGTTTGCTAGGTCTGACGAGGCAACGCAACCACTTGGATGTGAGCATGTTTGTTTGTCTCACTGGTAGTGCAGCACTGGATCCTGCTGTCACATGCCTTCCCACACGTCAGGTCAGGAACATCTCTCAAGATCACTGGTAAATTCTTATCTGTATTACAGTTACAGAAGTGACGCTCACATACGTAACCCTGAGCATATCTGAGCCAGGCGGCAGCCCTGGTAATTCGGAGGGGGCTGGGAGAGCAGCAGCAGCCAGCTGGGAGCTGATCAAGATGCTTCACGCACAGCCCTTTGCGTTCCGCAGCTGCTAGGGCTCAAGCTAGGACCTGCAGTAAGCAAGACAAGCTACGAGCACACAGGAGAAATGTGATCACTGCCTGCAAAGAGCTGAAAATGCTGCTTGTATCCTTGATGCTGCAAAATAAATTAATATGTCTTTTCATTCCTTTTTCTTGGTCTGCAGTAGTCACCACTGCTACAGGCAGGCTTCATTTGTATTTACATCTAGCTGAAGTGTGGGAGGACAAAGAACGTGTGAAAAACACAGCCTTTGGGTTTATTTCAAAACTCTCCAACCCGCTGCAGTGGTGGCCTTTGCTCACACCACCCCTGAAGGTCACAGTGTGTTTAACCAGTGGAAGATCCTCCTCTCTGATGACCAGGACACAATGATGTCAGCCGAGCATGCGAGGAGTTCACTTGCAGCTTTCCATGACTGTGAGGTAAAACACATTAGCATAACTTCAGTGAAAGAGGCTGAGACAAATTTGTCTTGCCTTGTGCTTGCCCCACATTGACTACTTTCAGCAAATCACCGAATGCTGAATAACTCCTCCAGCTGTGGCAACTGTGTGATATGCCTGATATCTCTGGGGTGAAGTATTTCAGCCCTTTCACAACAAGAAGAAAACCCACATAACTAGCCTAGATTTACATTTACTTTTCTTCCTTTGAACTAGTTTTGCTTTCCTCCCACCTACTTGCTGATCCTTGACCTCTAAGGGTCTGAGAAGTGGAAGACACCAATGAGAAACTTATGAAACCAATCTTTGTTTGGCAGTGAGGACAAAGGTTATAAAAGTAAATGAAGAGCACAGCCAGCCTTGGCCATTTTTCTTTTCATAAACAGTTAGCCAAAACCTACAGTTTTGAGAGGAAAGGAGGGAGGGCACGAATAGGAATCCATTCCCATTTCAGGTCAGATTTCATGAAAACGTTTGACCAGGAAAAAATGCCCTCAACAATGAAAGGCTTCCTTTCAATATTTTCTAACCATAATAATTCATTTCAGAAATGATGAAGTGTTTTGTTTCCACATTATTACACATGCCTATGTTTTGCTATAAGACAGAATTATTTGACTCAAGTTTAAAAAGAGGAAAAAAACCTAAAAATATTAAACTGAAAAGCGAGTGCTCCATTTTTGGTTATACAAAACATCAGAATTCCCACTGTACTTTTTTTGTGACAACTAATCCAGGAAATCCCAGATTTTACTCCAGCAGCACCACTTGTGGGAGCGTTTTAACTTATGCACTCAATGTATTTGCTGGAGTTTTGAACTGGACATGGACTCCACTCCCTTGGGTAATTTCACCTCATCTTGAACTCAGCCAACTGAACAATTAATAGCAGGGTCTCTACCACTGCACCTTAGGTGAAAGCCTGCTAACTCATTTCACTCATACTGGCATTAATGTTTCGTTTTAGAGCATTGCTTACTTCATGCATCTCTAGAGAACTTCTCCAGGAAAGCTTTTGGTTGGTTTTCAACCAAAAGAGACAAAGTACAGAACTTAGTAACACTTCACTGCTATGTCTGGGCAAGGGACTTTTCACCAGCTGGAATCCACCAAAAATTATTGCCTTCAATTTTCTCCTAAAGGAATAGGTAGTTCAGGGACTATAAAAAAAATCTTCCTACCTAATTACCCATGAAGCTCTATGCAAAGCAGGCAGTGGATAACACGAAATAGAACTGAGAACAGTTCCCCTTTTTGTGAGCAACTGAAGGGCAGTTTTAAACATTGAATAGACATTTTACCTTAACCACTAGCAAACAGAATAGATGAAGTAAGGCTGCCTTGACACTCTCTGGGTACTGAATTTAGACTTCCATTAACAATTTCATTAGCAATAAGAGATACACAGTATGTTGCATTCTAAAAAGGGTCATAAGTCAGTGGTTTGGGAAGCTACTATGCGACTGTATGGGAGCTGTATGTCTTTGTCTCTGAATTACAGACTCTTACTGTTGGTAATCTAATCAAAATGCTAACGAATCCCTTTTTATATAATCACAGGAAAAACACTGCACATTACTGAAACAGAAGTGATAAGCAACTGGTACTCAAAATGTCCTTTCATACGCATTAGAGCAATACTCAAGAAGATATCTGTATCCTGAGGTTAGCAATTGCAAGATCTCCAGATATGTCTATAATCAAGAAATCACTGCCTAACACTCATTGAAGCTGGTGTTAGTATCTCCAATAGCTTGAGAGAATTTTTGATGAACTGTCAATCAACCTCTCCTTCATTTCCAATTATTCTGAGCAGGCTCTACACCTTCACACCAACGAATACTACACAAAGGCAAATGCTAACAGCAGCTGAGCACCCGAAGTCCATCTAAGTCAGCACAGGTGAAAATGATCAATATCTAGGAGGATAAGGATTGCATTTAGAGCAGTCAGAGATCTCCAGAAACCTGACAAACAATCTTAAATGACAATGGTAAGAGCTCCATCCTTGGCAATATTAAAAATGATGGATAATTAAAAGATAATATTGGGTGGTGGGATCTCAAATGAAAATGATCAGAGGGGTGCAGTGTTGGGACTTGGAAAAAAAGTTTTCTAGTTGAAAAGTAGCTTAATATCCTAGCATATATCTCACATGCTTGTATTTTAAAGCACTGTGCTTATAGGCACAAAAAAATGAAAGCACTGTGGCAGTGTTTTTCCACTATAACAACATGAAGAATAAACTATTTCTCTGAATACATTTAGGGAAAAAATGGCTCTTGGGCAGGAACTTCATGTGCAAGTTTAAATTATCTGCAAATCATGATTGCAAAATTGCTCACCTTTGAAACAGCAGTTCATAACACAAGTAATGCATCCTTAGCTGTGACACTGAAAATGATGTTGCTGGGAGAAACTGAATGCATGTAAATTAAAGACATACTGCTAGATTTAATGAGTTCAGTATTTACAAGTGTTCCTAAAACATGAGATTTGAGCAGATATCATACATCTGAATACATTTGTTTAAAGTTAAAGGTTGTTTATTAAATGTTATTTATACGCTGTTAAACCTCAGAGGGAGAAATATTAAACATGTCTGGGATTCACTGAGTACACAGAACAGGCTCTAAACTGTACAGTTTGATATGTAACTTCCTATAGTGGATAACTCTACCAACATCTACTAAATGTGCAGAAGATGTATTACATTTTTGTAAGGTTTACTTACCACGTAGACTTAATGGTTTGGCAAACAAAGCCTGACTATGGCAAAAAAAAACATTATTTCATTATTTTAAACTCTTCTAATATATGCTTTGGAGGATGCAAGAACATTCCCTCACCCCCATCCCTGTCACCTAATGGAGGGAATGGCCTCCGAGCTGTTGAGCTGGCTAAGAAAGAGAGAACTTGTGTATCACGTCTTGTTTATAGGAAGGAGTCTTTGTGCTTCTCTTGGCAGTTCCTAGAGCAAGGTACAGTCCTGTATATCATCTCTCTCCAAAACTTTGCTGACGGATTCATAGAGTCAACAAAGATCCTAGTGCAGTGCAAAGACCCACCCTCCTGCTGCAGGAGAGCTCAGCAGGCTCTCCTCCCAGGGAATGATGAAGTCAGACATTTATTTTGGCATCCGGAAAACTCTTTTTGAGATCTCCATGAAGCTCGTTAAGTTCCCATAGGCTGGAAAACTTTGATGAAATCATAGAATCATAGAATTGCTCAGGTTGGAAAGGACCTTCAAGCAATTTTCCTTATAAATAAAAGTTGAAAATTTGGGCACAACGAAATCCTGTTTTCAGGAAGTCAAGGAAATCGTATTGCATCACCTTTCTCCCCTCCAACCTCATTTTTGTATTTCTGGTCATATGAATGAGTAGCTAGGCTTCCACAGCAACAGCAAAATTGATTTCTCTGGTTTTAGATTAAAAACTCAAAGTGAAAGAAGCTCAGAGACCAGAGAAAACTGAGGTTTTCCCCAGTTCACAGAGATGTGCATCGGTGGTATCTAGTGAAAACATGAATGAAAGCATGTGTTGGGCAGAAGACCACTTGCCAGAAGCTAAAATGGGAGTTGCCACCATTTGCTTTACTGCATGAGCAAACTGAGGAGTGGCTTTCAGTCCAGGAATTATTATAAACGTGGATAAAATATTCCTAAGCAAAAATGATAACTTCCTTTCTAGTAAGCTCACCACATATATTACTTTATAACTTGGGCTAATATAACAGGTCCACGAAAGGGACTAGCTTCCATAAACAATCTTTCATTCCTTGTTTCTGTCTCTCACTACATTCCTTTAACTCTTCTAAAAAGTGTTCGGTGTTAAGGGAAATATTCGTCATCGGGAATTTCCAAGTAGTTCCTGTAGGAAGCAGAATGTGGGTACAATCCATGTAGAATAATGCAACAGCTTTGCTGAAATGCTGATTTATTGATACAAAACTCCACAGCTGCTTTTTTTCTGGAGAATTATTAGAAGACAATAACTCTACTTCTAAATGGTTACTCTTAGCCATATGCATACTTGAAGTAACGTACATTCAGTTCTCTTACACCATTTGATTCAGCTATATCCAAAACTCTCAGTCATGATTTGGTGCCATAGCTCACTGCCAAATAATTCTGAATTGGTCCAGGACAGGGACCTATCTTTATAATTCTGTAAAATTTTACGACGTTCCGTGTGGACCAACAAGTGTCACAGACTGATGAACTAATACATATACTGATTATATGGACTGCCTATTGCTAACAGAATTAATTTCTCAGCATCTTAGTAAAACAAAAACATCTTTGAATGTATAAAGCATAGATTCTATTATTGTATTTAACATACACGTGTTAGAACCACAGATGAGCAAGTGACAAGCAAAAGATATTGGGGAAAAACATTATTAATCCTTGTACAAATACATTCCCAAGATAAGTTGCAATATTCTCCTGCTAAAATGGAACAGCTAACTATTTTCTTGCAGTCTGAGAAGTCTCAGATCACAGATGGCCAGCTGAATAGTGGCTTAAGCAATGTTAAGCAATGAACAGCTGCTAACAATGAGGAAATTGTGCTTATACAGCCTGATCCATTGCTCACTGAAGTCAATGAAAATCATATAAACAACAGTGAGTACTCCAGTGGTACAATTTTTCAGAAAGAAGCCAAAAGGCAGATAACCAAATATTGTCCAACTCCCCCCACTAGAATACTCATTGCTTTTACAGAATAACTGAGACTTTGATGTCCAGACAAGCCTAGATGCATCCTAGTGAACGCAGCTGCATTTAAAATGCTGATGGACACTGAAGAAACAGAGCACTATATATCTTAGAGAGAAGTAGGTTTTTATTTAGAATGGCTGTGTACATTAAGGGGCATAGTTGATTTTCTCCCAGACTGTGGCACACTGTAGGAAGCCAACACTTAATTTTGGTTGACCACTATATGCAAGACCCTTCCTTCAGTTAATCTTAAATTTTTCAACAAGCGGAATTACTATTTGCACCACAGTTACTATTTGTAAGTAATAAGCATCTACGACAAACATAAGAAATTAAGTGACAGTCGACAAGAGAGAAGGTCAGAGAGCTGGGAACAGATCAGTTCTGGAATATCATACGATCATCTTTTGTTTTTTTTTTTTTAAAACCAAAATTATGAAATGGCAGGTGTCTGAAAAAAAAAAATTAAGTGCTGAGAAAGGAGAACTGAAAACCCAAATGTATTTACAGACTTCACACCACTGCCCCTGCTTGGAGAACATGGGTGAAGCTCCATAAGCCCCCTGAGACAACTGATTACCTCCCCAGGAGCTCAGGGCAGCAGGGAGCAGTCCTTGAGGGGTATGATGGAGCTAGAATACAGGAAGGCCAGAATACTTTATGGGAACAAAACAGGAGGCTCTTGAAAGCCTAGAGAGAACTCATTAAAATTCAGAGATGTGTTGCTGATGAATAACATCAGTGTTGAATGCTTCTCGCTGTCCATTACCTCCTTGATAAATATACTCATAAAAGAACCACTGAATTCAGGGACAGACACTTCCTGCAGCCACTTTCCTGATATAACAGAAGATTTGTAACAATCTGTTGCACAACGAATCTTAGCTGCTTTAGAAGCAGAAAGGCGCTGCTTAGAATGTAGCAGAGATCAAAGACAATTATTTCTAAGGGAGTGTTTTTGTTTTTAAATATGCCTGAAAAATGCCTAGTAACACACACCAAACATTTTTCCAGCTTGCTGAAATGCTATGCTCTCCTGGGGGCCTTTGTGGTACCAGAAACAGACCAGGTACTTTTGTGCTTCTTACTAGATTTTCCACTCTACCATACAGCCTATTTATGTTTCATAAATGCACAGGTGCACACAGTTAGACATGAATGAAGTCAGGTCCTACAGAAGCAAGGAATTGCTTCTCCTGCTATTTGCATAGGCTACAGGCAGGCATAGTGCAAATAACTCTTTGCAGCTGTACCAACACACTCCAGTCTCTGCTCACACTGTCCAAATGCTCCTGCTCTGAGACACCTCTTCAGAAAGAGCTGGAAGACATGGCCAATCACCACTTTTACTAACAGTTTGCTACAGATTTTCAAAGACTGGAGTGGGAGCACAAAACAGACCAGAGGAAACCTCTCCAGTGAAAGGCATGACTGAGCATGGACTCCCCAAGGGAAATATATTTACCAGCACAAGGTGGTGCTAAGACCAAGGGAGACCTGACAGCTTTTCTGACTGTCCCCATCACTCGCAGTAGGCCCCCTGCCCCTCCTCGCAGCCAGGTTCCTCACCTAGGACTGCCAATTTTGGTTCAGAGCAGCTTAGCTCAGTGAGTGACCAGCCTGTGGTGCAGAGCCATCTTGCAGGACCCTTCTGCTAGGCAGCTCCTCCTCAGGGAGCATGTTGTCCTCCAGTTCCAAGGTTTTCTACTTCTCCAACACAGTGCCAGGCCAGAGGCCCGGCCACCTCTCTGCCTAGCACAGAGCCAGCCTGAAGCCCTGCCACAGCCAACATACCATTATATCCCTCAGGGAGTTCCCAAACAGGAATATTATTGCCCCAGTTTCTGATCTGGACTGTCCCAGGCAAAAAAGCCAAGAGCACAAGCCAGAAGCTCTCCTGCTATGGCTGCCACCTGACATAGAGGTAAATGTATTTTTTGTCACTCTGCTCAAGAGGCGGGCAGCCACAGGCTGTTCCATTTCTGGTTTTCAGCCTGCCATCATCTGTCAGCAGCCTACCATCATACACTGAGCTCATGGCACTCCCCCAAAAAGCTGATGTGCAGGCTGTGGCCTACAGCATCCTAAATACACATGTGTGCCAGAGGAAAAAAAAAGACCAAATCAACCCCAGCAACCAGTTATGGCTCTCTGTTGCACCAGGCTGCAGCCCCACATACCTGGTCTCACCAAATGCCTAAACAATGTGGAAGCATGGCCAAAACAGTTTAGCTTTCTTCACTAGTGCAAAATAATATGCACCTAGCCAACATCACACACAAAACTGGCAAAGGATTTCCCTCATGACTGAAAAAGCTTGCTCAGATCATCTTCACCTCTTCTTGAGAGAGCCAGACTGATGGTAAGCACCCCTAATAACACTTTCAGGATATTTTCAGGCATCCAGAACTCTACCCAAATTTCTGAGTGAGTTAATCCTCCCTGAGGACCTTGTACTTGAAGCACCATGACATGAACATCCAGCAGGAAGCCAGTGGTACACCAAGGGTTTAACTCTCAGCCTCCCAAGTTGTAGATATGCTTTGGAAGCACTGGACTAGCCTCACTTCCTAGAAATTAATTAGAAGTTTAATGGCATTCCTGAAATTACAACCAAATTTTATTCACTTAGACTGAACACTGTCTAATTTTGAAAGTAGTTAGATGTGCTGACAGGATGATTACAGCTTTATTCACTGGTTTTAGACTCAAATTTAAAATAAAATACACTGAGGTTGTATCATATGATAAATTACAGTCATCTCTGAAGTCTGTTTCTTCCAGATTTAATTCTAACACTGTGAAGCTGTCAGCCTCACACAACTCAGAGAGTAGTATTATACTTAATTTCCTACATCAAAAGCATGACAAAGGGAGACATATTGCTTGCTGTGAGGCCCAGAGGGTCCCAAAGTTCAAGGCCACAGTCTGGCAACAGGTTCATTTGAAAAATCTACTGAAAGCTCACAAGCATTTACTTGCAAATTCTCACTTTGAGCCAGGAGGGGCTAACATCACAATAATTTTAGATATGGCTCAGAAAATTCTTTAGAATTATTACCAGTATTTTTTCCCTGCAATTCTGTGCAACCCAGACTTATGACAACACAACAGCTTTATATGTGAAGAGAATCATCCAGTTGGGTAACTAAGTGGTTCCAAATTTTCCTGTCTTATTTCTAAGGCAATCTTTCTAAAGAGCACAGCATACAGAAATAAATGCATTCTATGAAGTCATTTTGATCATTGCTACTTCAGAATGACCTGCTTAATCCAAGCACGTTCTCATTCATGCATAAGGCAACTCCCATAAACATGCAGTGGCAGCACACTGCTAACACATGACCTTGCATTTAAAACTAAAAACACAGGTGCATGCCTTATACAAGTAATTGGCACAAGCTCTCATAGTACAGCTGTGCACATGATGCAAGTAAGACCCTTTTTCTTCTGCCCTCTAAAACTCCTAGTGCATTTACTTTCCCTTTGCTTTTCCAGTGGAGTTTTGAGTTTGCTTTCCTAAGCCTTACAGTATTTAGACTCGTTTAAGAATTGGCTCTGAGACAGCCAGAAGAGACAACTGTTAGAGACTTTGTGCCCTCTGGTGTTCAGCACTGGATAGTGGCTGCCTGAAAACGCTGCCCTGGACTGCCTAATTGTAGAAATATCCCTTTTAGTACCACCTGCACACATGTAAAATGCAAGATTTTAGTGTTGGGTACAATTTGAGCAAGATCCACACCAACTCAGCAGTTTGCAAAACTGAGGAGAACTATGGTTTTGACACATATTTATATTTTCATAGCCTAGTATTCAGATGACTGGTTCACATCTCATTTTACCATGCTTACAGTAAGTTCCTCCAAACCCAAACTGAAATCAAGTTTGTGCACATAGCATTAACACTGTTATGCTCAAAAGCATTGATTGAATCTTTACTAGAAAGAACTAAATTACAGATTTCAGCAGGCAAATTCTGAATATAAAGTTGAGCTTATTCTCCTTCTGAAATCAGTCCAACCTTTCTGTGATTCACTCTGAAGATGTTATGATTTGGCATTGTTCCCTGTGATGAGATTTAAGGTAGTTTGCTAGAATTTCAGTGTTCAATCTGCAGATGCCACTGCTCAACCATCTAAGCAATGCCTGCTGTGCTCCTATTTCTCAGGAGTTCTTGCACTGGGAGGACTGTTCACCTCTGCAACTGTCCAAGTAGGAATACCAGACAAATCTACCCCTTATCTTTTGGGACAGTCAAAACCACTAAGTGAGATTTTCAGAAGGAGCCCAGTGGTATTTGTATTTCTGACCTTTCAGGCAGCTGTTTCAGCACAGGCTGCACCTCTGCACCCACTACAACAGCCCTTCCACACTGTGCACCGCCTGCAGGCAGGTGATGAAGCCAGTTAAAACTCTGTTCTAGACATCATGTTCTGACGCAAATAAGCAAAGTCCTTTTATTTATCCTTTGAGGGAACCATTTTCTCTGATTCCCACAGCCTTCCCAGCTTTGCTGACATAGCTATTTTTTCTCAAGGTATTAGCAAAAGAGACTGTGCTGCAGATCCAATTCACAAGCACGATTCTCTCAGCAAATGAACATTCATTCAAAACAGATTAAGTTGCCAGTTCCTATTTCTGCAGAGATCTACCCTAAAAAGACGAAAAAAGCTCACAGAAATGCCAAAAAAACAGGGGTGGCAGAGTTGGGGGAAGAGTTAAGAAAGAATATGGATACAGCAAACTTGGAGCAGAAAGATAGGCGCCTAAATACTGAATCTGAGCCTAATAGCCCTTTGCTACAGTTATATTCCCTTGAATGTTGAGTACTGTGCCACTGGATGAGTGCATTCAGACAGTGCACTGCAGTAATAATTCATGAAGTGTTTACATTTCAACAAAGCCTTCTCTTCTGTGTTCTTCTAACCATAGCAGCACATTACAACATTCTTATAAACACAGCAGATTTGTTTTTAATTAAGAATTTCACAGCAATCACTTAATTTTTCAAATCTGAAAACATCACAGAATAATCCCTAGCATGCTGTATTTATGTTTCATATTCCATGTGAGTTACATTTCCCCAAAATGCCACACTGCCAGCAGGCAGCTTGTGAAGAGAGCAGCAGGACAGGCCCTCCTTCAGGACAGCAGTAACTTGGAATCAAGAGAATACACACAGAGACGTTGCTTTCAGAACTGACCACAACCAGCTTCCGAGACTCTGAGAAATTCTGTCTATTAAGCAAAGCACAGCTGTAATTGGTAGGCTGCCAAGAGAAGTGGAAAGACATCACTTCCACACTGTGGGATTCATTTTTGTGCCTGTCAATCATATGGTACTTCTCACAATTCCATCACTGCAGTCTAACAAGTGCAATAATCTGTGGCCCAGACTTCTCACCAAGCAGGAACGATCTGAACTGAAAGTCTGGGACACAGGAAAGGAGGAAGGGAGCACATATTTTACCCAATTTGACCAGTGTGCAATTTACACTTCAAAAGAAAACTGGGGAAAATTCGATCTGGTAAAACCGCTGGCAGCAGGGCCTGTTCACAGCTGAGAAGCCAGAAGAAGGATTGTATGGCAACAAGACTTCTGGTTCCTGCATGAATTCCAAATCACAGCATTATGTTTAACCTCAAAACATCTGAAAGGAAATGAGGAACAAGAATCAATCACTGACTAGTCATTATTTCTTGGACAGTCTGTGGGAAAAAACAGGTTCTTGGTTAGATCAGGGTTTTGGAGCTGTAATGACTACTGTGGGACTTCACTAAGCAGCCTCTAGCTTTTCCTCTGCAGCTGGACATGTCCTGCATTGTAAAGCCAGTCTCCGTGCAAGGTGGGAGCCTCAACCTTTCAGTGAACTCCGCAGAGTCTCACGTCAAAGGGGGCACGTGTTCTCTGCGGGGATCACAAAGTGTAACAGAAATACCACGTCTCCAGGAGCATTTTTAGCAGGAATAACCACCAACCACTTCACAGGCAGAGCTGTTTATAGCAGCCTTGCAATAGAATGGCTTGCAAGTGTCCTCAGTTTCTTATTAAGTTTATGGGCAGTTTGCAGCAACAAAAACAAGACGGGAGTAGAGCCAAGTCTTGAATCAGTTTCATTAACAGCAATCTGAAATGGCCCTTTGTGGCTTTACACCACACTGGTAGAGAACAGAAGAAACGCAGCTGTATGGGTGGTGCACAGCCCTCATGCAGCACCCCACAACCAAGCTTAAACTATGTCTATGATACATCCCTTGTGTATTAGAAACACTCCCCACTGTGAAGGCAGATCTGAGGTACACAACAAGCAATGTGAAACACTTAGACTTCTAACTATTTTTCAATACATTTGCAGTACTCTTTGCTGTGACAGCCAGCCTTTTGCTGCTGCCTTCCCCTATGTGTTCACACAGATTTCTGCTCATTTGTTTATACGGGCAGTTAGTAATCCCTCCAAAAGCCAGGTCACTTCCAATGCCAACCATGCTACCAAATCAGTGGGATGGTATTCACCTCAGCTCTTCTGCTTGCCATTCACAAGCATCTTGATCTCAAGTCTTATATTGCTACAAATAGGCTTGTTCATCCAGGAGTATGAAGTCTTTCCGGGAATTTTAAAACCAAATCAGAGAAGGGACATGACAGGAAACTTCTCTGGACCAGTCACTTCACTGGGAACAGTAAATATGGAACAAACCAACCTTGTGAGTGACCCACAGGCTGAAAGTAATTTACAAAAAGAGATGGTACTCTCTCTCTGCAACAACTTCCATTGTTCTCTCTCAACTTTTTGCTTAAAGGCTTTAACAACAGATCTGGCAAGGCACTTCATATAAGCTTAAGCTCATCCTTTAATAACACACATGGTTTATTTGACACTTAACATCAAGTCTTGGTGTCAGTGACTTAATGCGTATCCTACATGAAATCCTAGCACTGTGTGGGCACATACGCAGCCCAATGATGACCAGCTCTTTGCTTTGCCTTCTGTGACTCAGAGGTAATTTAATCCTTGTTCCCGAGAACATTCCCAGCTCTGAAAACTGATTCTAACATTGAGGGTGAGGACTGTAGGAAACACAGAAAACAGAGCTATATCCCAGGAGCACATTAATATTTGTGTCACTATTCAAACATAAGTCTGTAATGCATGTTGTATTATAGCATTTAATATGATAGAGTAAGCCGTAATAAGATATATCACCTACAATACAAACTAAATGTATTATAAATACCAGAGTAACTAGAATTGATTTAACTGAATAATGTTGCTAGATGGCATTTACTGCTAAAACCAAAGGTTTTTGTTGACATGTCATGCAGCACTGATGATGCTTCAAGGTAGCTTTGTTTACATGTATTTATCAAAGAGAAAAAAATTATACATTATTTTTTTTTAAATCAATTAAAGTGATCAGAGTAGCATAACAGATTGACCCACAATCATAGAAAATGCTACCAACTGAAAATATAAAATTGTCTAACATGGAAATCACATACGTGCCTTGCTGCAGCATCACCTGACTGCCAAAGCCCGTGAAATTTTCCATATCCACAGTCATTCTGCCTGTGTTTGGACAGAAGTTGTTTCTGTAACACTTCAAACTAAATCTGTTCCAGGAAGATCCTGGAAGAGGCAGTATATAATGCAATTTCATAATTGCACGCTTATTACAAAACATGAAAATTAAGAATTTTAAGAGAAAAGACAGTGTTATTAATTGCATTGGAACACAAAGAAGCTGTAGAATGGACTCTGAACCGAAGTATAAAATAGTACACAATCTTTACTCCACTCTTATGAGTTTAGAAAATGCATCCCACAGAACTCCATCTGCAAACTATCACAGCCAAGAAACATGCAAGCTAGGCTGCTTTTTGTCTGACTGAGCAGCACAAAATGGATAATATCCACAGAGAGTTCACGCCATTGGAGACAAACACAGATAAGCTGTATTACTCCAATGGCTACATCATGTTTGCTAATATACAGCAGTTGTCTATGCAGCATGCCCTTTTCTTATACCCAAGCACAAAAGCCATCCTACGAACTATGGAAGGTTAATTTTCTGCCAGCTTGTGTCTTGTACCCTTTAAGCCTTTCTCGCTCCCACAATAACACCAGTCTCTCTGCCTTGCATGTAAGGGATTATAAGTGTGTGGCAGCTCTGGAGTTAAATGCATGCTGACTGATCAGTCCGAATATGGGAGGGCCAGAGATATCCACGCACTCAAAAACAGCACAGCCTGGTTGAAGTCTGCCCAGTTTCTCCTCAGCTAGGGCACAAATTTGGGTCTCTCTATTCCCCCCGCATTGCGATGGAAACTCATGAAACTAATTCTATTTAAAAGTTCTATCCCTTTATAAACTTTGGTTAAATTTAGCCTGAGAGCCCACAGTTCAAGGGAAGTAGAGAGCAGGGAAGAGGAAAGGGCAAAGAGAGAAGACATAGCGACATTGCAGCCACTTATCTGGGTAAGAGATTAAAAATTAAGCTTAACTACAACTGGATTCTTCACCTGGCATGTGTCACCATTACTCAGGAATAGCACACAAGTCTCTCGCTCATATAAGTGTCACCAGATGACTCCAGTGGGACCACACCTGGAGTACTGTGTCCCGAACTGTGCTCTTCAGTTCAAGAAAGACAGGGATCTTTTAGAGAGAGCCCAGTGAGTGGCCACAAAGATGATGAGGGGTCTGGAGCATCTCCTTTATGAGGAAAGGCAGAGAGACCTGGGACTGTTCAGCCTGGAGAAGAGAAGACTGAGGGAGGATCTTATCAATACTTATAAGATATCTAATGGAAGGGAGTTAAGAGGATGGGGCCAGGCTCTTTTCAGTGGCACTCAGCAACAGAAAAAGAGGCAACTGGAACTCAAGAAATTCAATCTGGATATGATAAAAAGCTTCTATACTTTAAGGGTGAGAGAGCACTGGAACAAGGTGCCCAGAGGTAATTAAGTCTCATTCTCTGGAGATACTGAAAACCAGTCTGAACATTTTACTGTGCAATCTACAGCAGGGAATCTGCTTTAGCAGGCGTGTTGGACTAAATGATCTCCAGAGGTCCCTTTCAGCCCCTACAATTCTGTGGTTCTGTGACTACCATGCTGAATCATCTCTTAATAGCCAAACTACATGCTTTGCAGATGGGACTTGCAAACAAGGCCACAGCTTCTAATTCTGACAGCCAGCAATGAAGCCAACCAAAGTTCATGTTCTTTTGTGGAAGAGACGAATTAAGGGCTCACGCTGACCACCTTGGCAAGCTGTGTTTGTTGGCACTGTGCCTACAAGAAGGAAGGGAGAAGAGGAGTGGAGAACACCAGGAGACACACAGAAGTACCACAGTGGTTTAGGCAGCCAGCTCCATTCTCCTGCCTGCATTACTGAACGTATGACGCACAAACTAGGTTGGAAACTAATGAGGCTCAACAAAATTATAACAAAGAGATGCAGTTTAGCTTATCAATACACAATAAGCATGCAAAAGCATGCTGAAGAGTTAGATATACTAGCAAGCATGAGTAATAAAAATTCTTAGGAATGGAAGGAAATGAAAATGTAAAGAAAAATAAGAGTCTTTTAATAGCTTTCCTCACAGGCTTAACTTTATTAGTCTTCCCCTACAGATACAAAACTAAATTATAATAATAAAAAACTGAACCTGTCAGGTCAATTGTCCTGTTTGGTTTGTTACGCAGAGCACCAAATGATTATACCTGTATGGGCAATATTCCAGAGAAAAGTCTTAAAATTACACCAATAAAATTAGTATTAGGTTTTTAAGCTCTCTCTCTCCTACTCTCTGTCACTTTACTCTTCTCCATCCCCATCTCCTCACCTTGTAAGGGGTACACAGATCCAAGACTCATCCTCTCTCTGCTAGCACCCTATTTTATGCAGGCCATGCCAGGACACTGAGGTGGGTCTGTGGCCCCTCTGACCACATCTGGAACATAGCTGCCTTCAGAATGTCCCAAGAATTTGCTATGCAATATCTCCAGCTAGCAGACAGGAGAGCAACCTAGAGGCCTAAAGGATATTGGAACTGATAAACAAAAGGCATTTAACAATTAGAAGTACTTTCCTAAATGACATGCCGTGCCCCACCTTAGTAGATTTCCAGGCTGGTACTCCTTAAAAAGCTGGAGAGCAAATTAGTGCATGAATTTGCCAACGATTGTAAGAAAATGTTCATTCCTTTGCCCTTTATCACAAAGTAGGACAGGACTTTAAGACCACTTGATTCCTGTGAAGCCTTATCTCATCCCATTGGGCATCTACCTTCAGCGTGCTTCCTGTCCACAAATCATTGACGTAAACAAAAGGAGTCTTCCATAAGTATTTAATTTCACCTCAAAAACAGTATTTTCTCAACTATTCATTTATATGAGCTACATAGTCTCTCTTTATTCCAAAGGGTGCTGAAGAATGAAATGTGATAGCTGTCCTGTTCAGATATGAAATAACAGACAACACAGGAGACCTCAAACACTTGGAAACACTTATGGAAAGTCCCACAAAAAAAAAAGAAAACAACAACCACTACCACCCTTCAGGTTGCATCTTCCTCATCCCTTCAGCTTTTGAACTGCTCTAAGAAGAATCATTCATAAATATTTAGTAAATTATATCTCTACTACAGATGTACACACATTTTCTGTATTATACAGATACCTACATTATTTTTTCAATGTTTTCAATAAAATCCTTCCCTTAGGCACTGAAGTAAATGAGAATAAAGCATGAAGAAAATTTATGCAGCAATCACTGCAGTGGCTGGTGCACAATACAAAAGAGGATGAACAGTCGACAGAGGAAACAATAATACAGCACTTTGGTCCACTCATAATTCACTTCCCCAGAGCCAAGGGATCTGCTAGAATCTGTCCTTTTGTTTTAAACATAGCATTGGTTATTATAGTTCAGCACAACTCCACATTACGTGTATGTTCTTATGACTTTAAATACTTCCTGATGTGACATAATTGGCAACTGAGGCAGCATTGTCTGAACATAGCTGAAATGATAGCTATATAGATCTGTCTCACTCATCTCAAATCTTCCTCACCTACCTTATATGAAAGTAAGGTTTCTCTATCATCTGTATGGAAGATATCCTTCTGCATAGCTACCCCAGGCGATGTCCATTCAGCAAAACAGGTGGATGACTCCATTCTACTCAGATGAGATAGAAAGTCATAACAAATTAAGTAGCTGAAGAAAAAAAAAACAGGGAGCCCACCACCTTGGGTTGAAATCTGAGGGCTTGGAGGAGTTCACTAGCAGCTCTCTAGCTCTTTGAGGACAGTATGCTCTGCTAGAAAGGGGGTGTTTTTCCTCATGTCTTGCAGCAACTGGTGCTCCTTTAGGCTCAGAGAGTAGGTAAATATGTAAGAACTTTCACTCAACTGGGAGAGCCACAACAAAAGTAAAGGTTTTTCAGAGTGTTTCTTCATTTGAAGATCTTTGATTTTAGGATAACCAGCCATTTTGAGAGACTCATTTAAGTGCTGAGCAAGGTCAGAAAAGCAATGAACCTTCCCAAAAGAACTGTAGCAGAAAAATAACCTCAAAATAAACTGAGTTTGCCAGCATATCCAGCTATAGTTTGGCAGAAAAAAAAATCTTTTAGATTAAGAAATTACTTTTCTAAGAAAAGTAAATTTAGAATATTAATCCAAGGAGAGAACGTACTCTTGACCAATTCCCAAGTAATGCACAGGAGATGAGTCCAAGAAGCAAAAATAATCAAACCACTAAATAAGTGACTACAACATAATTGGTGTATTCCCTGTGGAGAAATTTATAGTACTGTTAAGGAGTCTGGAAGGGATTCTGCGCAAACAGGATGGTTAAAAACAGCATGAAGTATCAAAATGAGCATTCTTCAGCTCCAGTTTCAATGATGACGCGAACACTACTCTTGACTAAAGAAGTGCAGCAGCACCTTTCTGCCCAAGGGTTCATAACGGGTTTGTACACACTCAACAATACTTTTCTAAAGAAGAGAGAAAATCCTGAGCTAAATCCACAATTACAGAAGTTAGTGTACCTTATTTAGGAAAGGGTGACTAAATAAGGCTAATATATTTAGTTGTACATAACACTTGGGATAATTTACATGTACAGTATCCCCCAACTGTTGAATTAGAAGTGAGAGACAGGAAGGTGAAGTACTCCACCCATTCCCTTTTCTCAGTTTAGAAAATAAAAAACTACTTCTAAAGAGAGGAGGAAGAGGAGTAAGAAATCCCCTATAAAACTTGCAAAAAAACAATGCTTTTCACAACTAGCTACCTTCACCTCCATTCTTTTGTTATAGGGTAATATGCCAACCAATACTGATGACCATGCACTCAGATTTGGCTGCCATTTCTACCTATGCATTTTGAATTCAAGTCACTTATGAACAGCTGATTTAACATAGGTGCACAGATTGACCCAATTTTAGGAGAGTGGCAAACCATGACAGAATAAAAAGGGGAATGACAAAGGTATGTATATCCATTCTTTGAAAGTGACACTTAGAATATGCTGTGAATGCTTGCACTTTTTTAGCTCAACATTTTTCAAACCATACAAAAAGCTACTGCACAGTTACAAAATGGATGACTTTTTTCACGATTCCAAAACCACCAGCATAGCAGCATCCTAGTCCCATATGGGGCCCTTGGAAACAATCAGCATTAGAAAAAAAATAATGTCAACTCTGACAGTCACAGATATTTCATAAGTCTGAACTTCTTTCCACTTGTTCTGCCATTTAAAGCTATTGATGTAGTTACATGCAACATGTCAATATTTAAATACAATTGCTAGTGTGAGGTTACAAATTAAAAAGTTTAAAGAGGTATTCCATGGATTTGGAAGACCCTGCTATTAACAGGCATGAAATAAAACTCACATTCCAAATCAGATCTGTATGTACACTTCTAAAAATAGATAAAAAAATCATGTCCCTTGTGACAGAAGACAGCTCATAAAACTCTTTGCATCTATGAAACACATTCTTAAAAAGAACACGTTACAAAGCTCTTTTCAGTACTGCTCAGGATCAACCTGCTAGGCAAAAGAGGAATGTACTTGCACCAAGGAGAAGTCAACACTTCTCTTATAGTTCCTGGTGTCCTTTAGGCGAATTAAATGTAAATTTTCCTTCGGTGATACACACGTTCATACTCCTCAAACCAGCAGAACCCACTGGGAATCAGGTTTCTATTCCAGGTATCCACACCTTCAAAAGACATCAAGGGTAATGAGACACTAACTGCTGCTCTCTCCAGGACAGGATGCAGAATTCACCTGTCTCCGTAGCTACAGATTGCATGATCACAGAATACAGATAGACAATGTATCTTCATGAGCCAGTTATTGTCAGAGAAGTCACCTCTTCTGCTAGTGCTACTTAGATTTTTTTTCTCTGTACAAATGTCACCACTGCTGACTCACCGCGCAGAGTCTGAATACACTGTAGCCCAGCCAAAAGTATCCTGTATTTCTAACAGTCCGTTCATGTTTTATTTATTTACTTAGAGATTCTCATGCATCTCTAGCATGAGGCCTTCAGAGCTCAAAGGACCAGTTTTGAAATGGATTTTCACTTTCTTCCCATAAATTAAAAAAAATATACATGGAGAAATAGATTTAAATACCTAATTAATCCAGGTACATACAGAATTTCCTGAAGAAGGTCAAAATAATGAAATTTAGCTTTGGACTTTTTTGCTCCTGTTTTTAAGGAAAAACAGGACAGTTACAAAATCTCAGCTATAATATTTTCCTACCTACAGAGTAAAAAGCGAGAAAACTTAAGAAAAAAATAAACAATCTTTATAAAATACCTCAGATTTTGCTCAGGTATTGCTGTCCTTATTTTTCTCTCCTAACTACCACTCTATCTACTCCAATTTCTAACTTAAGGACTGGTTAAAAACAATTAAATTCATAAAAGAAACTCATGGTTGATAAGAGTGGCCCCATTAGTCTTATGCCAACATCATTTATAAGTGAGAAAAGAGTAATATGTAAACGTTCTCAAAGATTTTTAAGAAAACAGTTACTTTTGCATACAAAGATATCCCGAACCAGAGACTGGGAAGCTGAGTAGTAAGTTATGTGAGGAGTTCAGGCTCCCCCAGTATCAGCATACAGCTGATGACTGGGTTAGAAAGAAAGAGATGAATGGTGCTCCAATTAATTTAAAACAGAACAAGTGAAACAATGAAAATCACTAACCACTTCTTTGAATCGTTAGTTATTTTATATGAAGCTGGTCCAGAAGCAATGCCACCTATTTTATTATGTCGGCCCACAACATCAGAGACAGATGGTGGTGGTATGGCAGCAGCGGTTGAACCTTCACACCAATATTCTGTTTCATGTTGTTGCCACGTGACAGATGGCAGCAGAGGGACAGTCTGAAAAAAAAAATGGCATCTGACACGGAACTGCGTATGAAGCAAATGGGTGTCACTGAATTCCTCCATGTAGAAAACAAGGGCTCTCTATCCCCAAGAATAAGAAGTCAGTCAGATGAGGCAGGAAACCAGCACAGCTGAGCAAGGACCTGCAGGCCAGGCTGAGGGGGGAAAAAAAAAGGAAAAGTATAAACAGTGGAAGCAGGAATGGATGGGAAGAATATAAGTATGCTGTCCAGATGCACAGGGATAGGATCAGGAAAGCTAAGGCACAGATGGAATAGAACTTGTCAAGGGATGTGAAAAACAAGGAAGATTTCTTTAGATACACTGGGCAGAAGAGACTGTACCTCCTCTGATAAACAAGAAGGCTGAACTGGCCTCCTCATACACATAGAAGGCTGAGGTACTTAACATGATCTTCTCCTTGGTCTTAATGGCCAGTCAGGCTTTTAACTCCTCTCGTATCCTTGAACTTCTAAGCAGGGGTCAGGGGAGCAAAATCCCTCCCAGTTAAGAGAGGAGCAAGTCCAAGATCACCTCATGAGGCTGAACGTGTACAAGTCTGCAGGGCCAGATGACGTGTTTCCCAGGGTTCTGTAGGAATTGTTTGATGTGGATGACAAGCCGATCTCCATCGTATTTGAAAAATTGCAGCTGTCAAGCAAAATCTGCTGTGACTGGATAAAGGGAAATATTACTCCCACATTCAAGAAAGGGAGAAAGGAAGACCCAGGGAACAACAGGCCAGTGAGCCTCATGTTGTGCCTGAAAAGATTATGGAGCAGATCCTCCTGGAAGGCACATGTGAGATGAGGTGATCCAAGACAGCCAGCACAGCTTCACCAAGGGCAGATTATGCCTTACCAATGTGATGGCCTTCTATGATGGAGCGATGGCATCAGTGGACCTAGGAAGGGCAACTGATGTTATCTACCAGGACTTGTGCAAGGCCTTTGACATTGTCCTGCACCACATCCTCACCTCTAAATTGGAGAGATGTGGATTTGAAGGCTGGACTATTTGGTGGATAAAGAATTGGTTAGAGGGTCATAGCCAGAGGGTTGTTGTCAATGGCTCTATGTTTAGGTGGAGGCCGGTCACAAGTGATGTCCCCCCAGGGGGTTGATCTTGGGACTGATGCTCTTCAGCATCTTTAGCAACAACATAGACAGTGAGATTAAGTGAACCCTCAAGAAGTTTGCAGATAACATTAAGCCAAGTGGTGCAGTGGACACAACAGAAGAGAAGGATGTAATCCAGAGGGACCTGGACACACTTAAAGAGTAGTCACATGAGAATCTAATGAGGTTTAACAAGGCAAAGTGCAAAGCATTACTTTGCACTTTACTGGGTCAGGACAATCCCAGATAGGAGTACAGATTGGGAGAAGAATTCATTGAGAGCAGCCCTGCCAAGAAGGACTCGAGGGTCCTGAAAGACAAAAGCTAGACATGAGCCAGCAGTGTGCTCTTGGAGCCTGGAAGGCCAACAGTATCCTGTGATGCATCACAAGAGGGGTGGCCAACAGGTAGAGGGAGGTAGTTGTCTCACTCTACTCAACCCAAGACTGCAAGGGCAACATTTTCCTAGCAACAAAAGCATCATAGTAGCTGTGAAACAGTGGGGTCACCTCCAACAGAGCAGTTTTTTTTTTTTTTTTTAATTATGAGCACAGCATGCAGACTCTTGTTCACCACTGGTGAAAATACATAACTAATGGTGGTGACTATGTTACAAAACAGTGTTTTGTAGCTGAGAATTTGCTCTATCAAATAGTATTATTGGGATTTTTGTATCTGCTGTAATTTCCATGGAAAAAAAGAAAATAGGACATGTTACTTTCAGAGAAACCTACATAAATGAGAGAAGAATTTCTGCATGCCAACAAAAGAGCTCTTACTTCCTGAACTGAAGTCTCTTGAGAAATGGACATGACATACTTTCAATTGCCTACATGCAGCCCTTCCTGATATAGAAGTACATCACCAAGACCACTGACAATAGCAAAGAGAAGGGCATTTGCTTACAGTTGTTCTCTTCAATATGTGATACTTTGATTTTTAGTATCACCTTTCTGAGCTGCACAGTCTTCACGACTTGAAAAGACTTGTAGGTGGATGAAAAAAATCTAGTGTGGTTTGAAGTCTTTTTGGTACTACAGACAACACTGCTGTAGAGCAAAATAAAGCTGTTCCTACCAATATTATCTTCCAACCTGAAGAAAGCATCAATTTCTTTTCACTTTAAAGCCAGAACCAAGCAAAACCATCATAATACATATAACGTGACGGAAAGCACAGCAATGACAGCAGAGTAGCAAGGTCCTAGGCTGCAGCAAATGAGAGTTTACTCAAACGCAACAGCTGAGGGCACAGAAATAAAGGAAAGAAAATTCGTACCTTCAGAAGGCCTCAGGTAGACAGGGATCTCTAGAGAAATACCCTCACCTCCACTGCCAACCCTTAAATGAGGTCTGGGAAGGAGTGGATCCTGTCTCCACCCCTTCTGATCACTCAGGTACATTGCATGCACCTGAACTCCCCTGGGTTGGCCCTGCCTTCCCACCAGGTGCTCAATCACTGCTTCAAGCCATGACTTAGCATTTCCACTACAATATGTAAGACAAATTGTTTTGAAAAATACCTGTCCTATATCACAGGAAAGGGGGGATTCCTGTTTTCTGATCCAAGATGCAACACTCAAACACTATGAAAATAACTTGATTATTCTTGATGCTGCAAATGACAACACCCTGGACTGCTAGTAGAAAGCCTTTGGGATTTCAAGTGGAGTATTTGTATGGGCTACATGAATGCTACATAGAAACAAGCATCCTGGAGGCCAGCAACAGTGCTTCTTCCAAATGAGTGCAGTCGCAGCTAACGCTGAAAGCCAGGACTGCCTTCTCAAACTTAATGCTTTGAACAGATGTGAGAACAGGTCTCAATACAGTACAGTGTCAAGTCACCCTTCCCAGGAGACAGTGAGGGAAGGAGGAAGATAGGAAAAGAAAGAAATGAAGTAACATCAGAAAGCAACTAAAAAAACTCCTGTTTTCTCTGTTCTGAAATACGTATTCCTCTGCTGAAGTATTTCAGTGGACCACACAAGATGTTAAGGTAGCAAAAGAGGCAGGATGTTCAGGAGCATACATGTCAAATATATTGGCTAGTCTGCACTTACACTCCAAAAATCTTTCTGTTATCTGGTTTCCATGTAAGTAAATATACAGTCTTGCAAAACAACAACTGCCAGAACAGCACAGCATTGCCGAGGATTCCTTCTCAGAGTGAAGAGCTCTCCTCAATTAGTGTTGAAAAGAACAAAGATGAGTGGTGAAATTCCTTTGTATGGGACAAGGGAACAAGTCCTGATACAATGCAAGTATCAGCCTTTATGAGGACAAATTCCTGTCAGTGCAGTCATGGGGATAATCAGAAGCCGAGTCCCTCTTCGATCTTGTGCACCACGGGTAACGATTCAGTTCATTATGGCCACTGCAGTTTCCCAACACGTGCATGAATGCACACAGACTATAGTTTTGCACTGTGATCAGAAACACAGGAAGCAGGTTTCCAAAAGTGAGAGAAAAAAATGGGAGAGAACAAAGAACAAAGAAATATATGAGCTCCAATGTTTCCCAATAGGCTCAAATAGGTAAACATGAGCTAGGACAAGGATTTCCTTCATATAAATTCTGAAATGATGCATAAACAAGTGGAAAACAGGGAATTCAAATGATGAAGATGGATCAGATCACTTGGATCCAGAAATCTTGCTTTTCAGCTCTCTAATTCACTTTTAAATTGTCCTACTTTTAAGTACATTAAGATCAATTGTTTGAACAAAGAATTCTTACTGAGCTTTAAAAGTAAGAGAAGATACCATGTAATGCTTCCATTTTACATTAAAGTCTATGCACTATTATCTTCTTATTATCTCCTAAAGATTTTTCCAGGCATTTAATTAACATATGACAAGATACTCAAGGTAGCAAGAAAAAGAGTCACCATTTAGTGCACTATCTATAGCCTCTGAGAAGTTAGTTTCCCATTCTTTTTCCTTCTAATGCACTACCTAGTGAACATCTATTATTCTATTTTAAAAGTGAGGCTCTGTCACAGAGATAAAAGAAATAAAAGGAATAAAGTTCTCGAGGTACCTACACTCCATGTTTTAATTTTACTTATGTGTCTTTCAAAGTCAGTGAAACACAGGTGAAGTTTAGAAAAAAAATTAGATTCTGCTACTGGGAAGCAAGCTAGTATCAGCATCCATCAGGAGTTCCCACTGGGAGCTTGACCCCAGATAAATCCATGGGAAGCATTTATTTTAAATGGGTGCAAAGCAGTTTCACAACACCTCTAAAAAGGTGGTGGTGCAACTGCTAGAGCCCCAGGGCAGCAGGGGCTCCCCAGGACTTGGGAGATCTCCATGGGTCCATCAGGGCAGGGCCTGCAGCCTGTCATGACCCACCAGGATCACGGCACTGCGGCAGCCCAAGCCCCAGCACTGGGCACCTCCCTGGGGACAGGCATCAGCCAAGGCAAGGCTGGGATGTGGGCCTGTGGGGAGCTGGAACTTGGCCATGCTGCAGGCTTGCTGGGGCTGGGGGTCCTAGACTGACATGGAGGCCTGGAGGCACAGAGACAGCCAGAGCTGGTAATGCCCCCTGACTTATTGTTATCTCTGACAACACTCCTCTGTCTTTTCCACACGTTCCTGGCACACTGACCACCGGCTTTTCTCAATTGCAGCATATTCCAGTTCTACCACAAAAAAAGCAAAAGCCTTGAGCAAGTGGCAGGATATACAGCATGCTTCACAATTAAATTTTATGTATCTTCTTTCTACCAAATTCATGCAGCCATCAGCACAGCTGATTCAAGAGAGATTTGTGGGTTCTGCTTTACTAATATGGCAGAGTAGATGATCCAAAAAGCAAGTAGAAAAGATGTATTTAAGGATGAAAAGATACTGTTTGAAGCAGATGCTCCCCTCAAACATCAGTTTCTTTGTGACCCTGTATCTAGTACTTTCCGTGATATAAAATCTCTCAATTTTTTTTTCCCTGAGAAATTGCTGCTTACAGCATTTGCCAGCCACTCAGCTCAGCAGCCACAGAATCACAGACTAGCTGAGGTGGGAAGCAATCTCTGTAGATTAAAGTCTATCCCTTCCCTCAAGCAGTGCCAACTGCAGCAGGTTGCTCAAGACTGTGTCCAGTTGGGTTTTGAGTATCTTCAAGGATGGAGATTCCACAACCTCTCTGGATAATTTGTGCTGATGTTCAATCACCATTACATTTTAGAAGTATTTTATTTATGTAGGAACAGCAGTTCCCATGTTTCAGTTTGTGCCCATTGCCTCCTGTCCTGTTGCTGAACACCACAGAGAAGAATCTGGCACTGTCTCCTTTACTACCCCCCTTTAATTATGAATAAACAGCCACCATAGCTCCCCGAGCCTTCTGTTCTGCAGGATGAACAGTCCTAGCTCTCCTAACTTCTTCTCGTATAACAGACATTCCAAATCCTTAATCATCTCTGTGCCCTTTTGCTGGTCTCACGCAAGCATTTCCACATATCTCTTGTATACAGGGACCCAGAACTGCACAAAGCACTCCACATGATTCTCATCAGTACTGAGTGGAAGGATCACCACCCTCAGCCTGGTGGTAATGCTCTCCCTGATAAAGCAGAGCATGATCTTGGTGGTCTTTGCCTCAAGAGCACCTTGCTGACTCATGTCTAGCTTCTTGTGCAACTTAAAACCCAGAACCACTTTAGAAAAGCTGTTGTCTATCCAGCCAGTCAACTCCTAGCACATGCTGGTGCATGAAGCTGTTTCTCCCCAGGCTCAATACTTCTGCATTTTCTTTGGCTGAACTTCATGAACTTTCTGCCAGCTGATGGGAATTTCAACAAATGTCTCCAACCAGCCTAAATGGCAGCACAACTGTCTGTTATATCAACCATTCCTCCCAGTTTTTTATCATTTGCAATCTCATTGAGGGTACAACTCATCCCATCATCCAGGTCTCTAATGAAGATGCTAAATACTATTGGCCCTAGCATCAGTCCCTAGGGTACACCAAACAATTGTCCTTTGGTTGGACTTCAGCCACTGGTCACAACCATTGAAATTCAGCAATGCAATCAGTCCTCAGTCCACTTCACTGTCCACTTATATAGTACTTCATCAGCTGCTTGATAAGTATATTATAGGAGAATTTCAAAAGCATTGCTAAAATCAAGATAAACATCACCCACTGCTCTCCACACATTCACTAAGCCAGTCATCTCATCATAGAAAATTATCAGGCTGGACAAGTATCGTTTCCCATTCATAAATCCATGCTGACTACTCCCAGTCACTTTCTTGTCCTTAATACCTTTGGAAATGACATCCAGGAAGATAAGCTCCTCAAATGCCCATTCCCATTTCATCTCTGCCCAGACTGCTGCCTCACTACTAGGCTTTCTAGGATCTACTGTGAGGCTGTTAGCATCTACTGCCTCAGCAAGTCTTTCTCAGAACTAACAAATCTTCTGCTCTCCATCCTTTTCACCTAGAAGAAAACAGACAACTTTTTCCAATCGCACCAGCCAACTTTGCATAAACTCAAAAGCAACAAGTCCTCTGAAAAGCACTCACTAGAAAACATGTTCAGTTCTTCTTTCTTGGTGGAGAAGGGGAAATTCGAATGCCTCCTACCTCGCCAGGAGACCCTGCGGCTCCTTGAAAAGGCAAGAGGGAAAGAGCAATCAAACCCTAAGTTTCTGAGAGGAATAAGGAAGCAAATGTTATGAGAAAACACCAGTGGCAGGTAACAGAATCTTGGGAGGCACAATCAAGCAGTTCTAGACTCAAACATAGCCCTATTTCCCCTAGATCCAATTCTACAAGGTTCCACCTTCCTGTAGATGACTCAGTCTAGGGCTGCCTCAAGAAAGGAGCAAACTGCCTACTTTAACACCTAAAATAAAAACAGTAGTATTTGTGGATTTTTATTTATTTCCAGAACTCTGTGACTTTGCTTTTCAGATATATATGCATATATATAATCATATATTGTAGGTAGTCCATTTTAATCAATTTATTAATACTGAAATGCTTTAGAGGACTGGAGACCACTGACTGGGTCACGGGATGATCCAGGAATCACAAAGACATCCTTTGATCTGTCTAGCATGAACAAAACCTCAGAGAAGCCCTGTCCAGGCTGGTCCCAGCTATTAGGTTGTTGTCTGGACCCTTGGAAGGAACAGTAAGAGAGCAGGTGAGCAAAAGCAGAATGGAAGAGCTACCCTCCATTTTTAAGCATTTCTCATCTTTCAGATGTTAAGTGCAACCTACAGCTCTGATTTTTTTGTTTGTTTTAATAAATAAAAATATACTTTTTTTTTAATCATTGATTTGAGATTTTAAAAGATCTGTCAGCATACTATGACATTTTCTTGAAACCAAAGCCCTCTGCAAGAAAGACCCAGACCATTCATCAGGCAGGTTTCTTGGGTTCAGGCTGAATTCTATTATAGTTAAAACCAACATGGAGAAATTTATTTGCTTTGTTCTTCTTAGAGTTTCCGTCCTCCTTTCAAAGGTAAAAATCTCACAAGACAGAAAAAATCCAGGTGGGCACCTGATACACCCATTGGGTCTTACTCTGTCAATGCCAGTACATTAGCCACTAAGATACCATTATCACTACACTAGCCATATAAGATACCAGATAAGCATTATTGCTCTCTCAATTTGTCACAAGAGCTGACTCTGGGTTTGCATCATCTTTGCCAACCAAACCAGGCATAAGAACCTGGCTTTTCTGCTCATCAGCCTTTGCATGAAGCTCCCTTCTTTGCAGCACTTTTTTTCAAGCATTTGATAATTGACAGATCTTCAAGCATTCATCACTGTAACTGCTACACAGTAAGGTTATTAATTCCCAATTAAAACAAAAAAAGCCAAAAAAAAAAAAAAAAAGATATTCTTAACAGCTTCAGAGGAGCTACGTAGAACTTTTTTTTCCATTCTTGCAGTGGCATGTAAATCTTCTTTCAGGCATCTGTGAGAAAAAGATGCACATTGCTCTGCTCAAACTAGCAACAACTGAAGACTGTTTGCCTTTTTTTACTCTTCTCAACATACCTTCTGCTTCCTTCATCCTGTATGTTTAAGCACTATCCATTTATATTACTCTACAAATGTTTGTCTATGTGTGCCTCTCTCTGTGTACCACAGGATGGCAGCAAATGTTAGAAGATAAAGAAAAAAAACCTGGAGAGAAAAAAAAAAAAACAAATGTATTACAGTTGATTTATATACATTACTGTTACTTAAAATGAATAGTTCCTGAACTGTAATCCAAGTTCTACACAGACATGCATCCTGAGGCACATAAACACAGTAATGCTTGAATCCGTGCCATAGCAGGTCAAAGGCATTAAGAATTATTGAAGGGAAACAAATTATATGGGATGCCATCACAACCAGTAAATCTGGAGCTAACAAAATGTTTAGTTTGATCCAAAGGAAATAATATTCAGCAAAACTGAGAAGAAATTTTTATGGAATGACAGTAAATCATAGTTGAGGAGGACTATACTACTTACATATGTTAATATTGAAACGGTGTCCAAAAAACCAAAGAAAAGTTATCACTCAAAAATTCATTTCAATAGAGAAATACTCATCCTAGTTTGAGTAGATTCAAAATGTATGTAAAACATATGATGTAAATGGGTACATTTTTTGTAATTTGAAGTAGTCAAATTAAAAGATGCTGCTTATTTTAAAAATTAAATGTATATCTAGCTCGCACGGAGTTCACATATGGTTCTTTATCATTTTTTTTTTAAGTCCTCTGAGTAATACAGAGCTTAAACGGAAGACAACAGAAAATGGAATAAAGTACATAAAGTGCCAAAAAATTACCAAAAAATCTGATGGTGGCTTTTTAAATTTTTATGTGAGTCGTAGTTATGGAAAGTTGGTATTTGAAAGTCTATATTCATCATAAAGTTAAACAAATAAGAAACAACATAAGAAACCATACAAGCATGTAAGGAAATTTTTAAGATGCAGCGAGACAGGATTTTATGTGGTTTTTTTGTAGAGCCACCTTTAACTGAAAGTTATCAAGCAGCTTCACAGGTACTTGTTCATAAAGCTTCCAGAAACGAAAGGCTTTATAAGGAAAAGTTGCCACCATGCAAGTTATTCTTTGTAAGCCTTCAAGCAGTTTAAAAATTCTATTATAAATTAAATGAAATATTTACTTTTTAATTTATGCCACGTCTGCTTCTGCTCATAAATTCTTCCAATTTCTTCCTACCTCACCACTTTGCATCTCATTCTAATACCAAACTAATTCAAAGCCATGTTAGCACAGCTGGTAATTCATCAACATTTTGACTTTGTAGGCTATGTCAGTGGTTTGCCAAAAAAGATCAACCAGTCCCAGTCAGCCTTGGAGAAGCCATAGCTGTCATGGATCTCTTTGCTTTCAGGACTCCATACAATCAAACTTGGGATGATTGCACTGTACCGGCTAGATTTGACTATCCCTCCTGACTGCTGTTGAGTACCCTCATAGCCCATACCAGATATAAAATCAGGAAGGTCACAACTATTCCTAAGGCATCAGGAAGGTCTGTGAAAATGAAATCTGGCAAAGGTGACTGTGTCCTTATCTCAAGCATCAAACAATTCATGTGGCAGACATCTTGGCTGGCCAAAGAAAATATAGGCTAATGTATTTCAGACTTTCTAAAAAATAATACTTTATATATTCAGTGTAGTCAGAAAAAGTGATCTCTGGATGCTACTGGTAGTTGTGCTTCTCTGCTACATCTGCTTGTGTTGTAGTTGTGCTCTTTTCCCTCAGAAAATATGGGATGACTATGCTAACTCCTGCTCCTGCTGCTAACTCCTGGCTGTACAGTGAGGCAACTAGAAGGGCACAGCTACTAGCCAAGTCAGTACAGTATTTCTTTTCTTCAGGTCATTGTCATCCCTCAGATATGAATAAAGGTCTGGAAAAATAAACGTTTTCCATAGCCTTCTGCAAACTTCTTGCTGTAAAAATAGATTGTAACCATGCTTATGTCATGTTGTTGCTCAGCAACCTTTTTTCCCCCCCTTAATCTCCCTGTTCTCTCATATCTTATTGGTCTTCACAGTGATCAGTCTGCAAACTATGACTCACAACTCAGAAACAGCACTGTCTGCTAAGCTTGCAGGACATTCTGCCCTTCAGTGATTACATAGGCTTGGGGAGATGTACCTGACAGAGTAACCAGAGACAGGATGTTGACCTAGGGGAAAAAAAAAAACTAATGACCAAAAATGAGGGACAGGGAAAGAAGTGAAAGAAAAAATGTTCCTCTACATTGAGGAAGCTTAAAAAAAAAAAAAAAGAAAAAAGAAAAAAAAAAAGAAAGAAAAGGAAAAGATCTCTAATCCATTTCCCTTCAGTCAAGATCAGCATAGAGGAATCAATCAATGACCTTAACACAGTCTCTCTCTTTCTTTGATGAGCTCTGGAGAGGGATTTTCCTTAGACAGAAGAGTAAGGATTGACAAGCAAAACACCAAGGACTCTCAGCTCTGATAGCACCTGAAAAATGTATTGCTTGAGAGGAAAGGACAGAAAAATGAAAACTTGTAAGCACAGCTTTTGCACACACAGCCATTTTTGCAAATGGACTCAGGAAATGAACATCCAGTAGAGCAGTGACAAACACCAGAAGGTAAAGCCTATATCCATGGAGCTACTGGAGAGGGACTCAAGTACTTAAACCTAGGTGTGTAGGAGCACTTTAGAAGTCAGAAATTATTCACAGCCTTGCTTTCAGCTGCTGCCCTAGAAGAAGATGGGTTTCCCATAAACCCCGCATCACACCTGTCATCTTCTTGCCAATGTCTCAGACACCATGCAAAATCTAAAACATGTATGCCAGTGCTTTGGTCCCTGAATCACTCCCCAAATGTCCGACTTCTATACAAATATTTCAATCTTCACTGATTTTAAGGAATGCTGGGAAAAAAAATCCTTCCAAGAATCCATGCTTTACATTACATCAGATACCTTCATTTAAGGTGTCTGTGTATTTAAGATATTAATCTGACAAAAGGGGAATACACCTGGCACCCGTGCTGTTATTTTACCATATTTTGACTCTGTCTTTCTGTGCAGTTCTGTTAAGTGTACAGCAGAGAAAGCTGTTCTCCCCTACTGGTGCTTGCTGTTCAGCACGGTAGTTAAGCACCAAAGAAACATCTACTTGAAATAATCTGTGAGCGTTAGGCTAAATGATCACAACTGAAGTCTGGACCAAGATTTTCTACCTTCTTCGTGAAGGCTTAATCGTTGTGAATAATCTGTCATTTCATCTTTGTTAACCTCACAACACCTCATTTGACTTGAGGTCACAGCCAAGAGATTACCTGACAGTGGCTAGGTTACTCAACACTTTCAAATCAGCAGATGATGGGAGTGTTGCCATTATCAGTCTTTATAAGCAGAGTTAATAGAGACATAGAGTCTGAAATACCTTTACATTTCCGGATTAAAGATTCCTCATAAAAATATATGTAAAATATCAAGGGAAAAATCCTATAATTTATTTAGGGTAGCAGAAGCTTTAGCACAGGTAGTGAACCACTGCAACAATCTATACCAATTTCTCAGTGTATAGGAATCACCATCTATTTTTGTTGTGCATATATTGTTATCACTTGATCCAGAAGGAAGTGACAATAAATGTGAACTTCAATAATTACAACGAGGACATAAAATTTCACCAAATATGAAGTCATTAGATATCTTAAATTATTTACTTTCATATTCCATCAGAAATTTAATTTCACCACTTTACAGTGAAATAAAAACAAAATATCGTTGTAAAAATGACAGGTTTTGTCCAACAGCTTTAGAAATGGGTAATAATACTAACAATAATAAACTTTTATTTTTTATCATCCAGTTAAGGAGCTAAAGATGACAGATTCAATCAGCTACTCTGACCTATTCAGCTACTCAAAGGAATAACAAAAGCAAATCTAGATTTGATTTTCATGAGCAGTAAGATCATTATAAAAAAATCTGGACATAGAGTATGACCTTGCACAGAAGGATCACAAGAGGTCCCTGTTTAAATTAACTGGAAATATAAAGAAAGCAAGTCTACAATAGATTTCAACAAGGAAAACCCATAGCTTTGATAAACTCTATTAGTAAAATCAGATGGATTGAGGATGTCAGGGACTTGACTATAAAGCAGATCTGGAATTTCTCCAAGTCAGAGGTGCCTAGGGTATAAATATAGAAATTATACTTTCAGTAGTTAGGAAGATTTATATTAAGGGGCATCAGATCTAGCAGATGAACGAAGGAAGATACTAAGAATAAGTGAAGAGGCTAAAAAGTAATGGAAAAGAGGATAAAATGGCAAGGAATGCAATCTTCTTAATACCATAGATCAAGAAGGGCAAGGATAAGTGTAAATGATCAAAAATCAAGCCGAGATGTATTTCACTATATGTTACAAAAAAGAAAGAAAAGGGATATTTTGCTATATAAATAAGACAGTAACGACAGAAAAAGAAGGGGCATATTGCAGTTGGCACAGTGTAAAAACTAATACAAATATGATTTCAATTCTAAGTGAATGGTTTTTCTGAGTTGCCAGAAAGGATGATAATGAAGATTTCTATTATAACAGGATGACTAAAGAGAATGAAGATGTGGAAACAAATTTTGCATACAAGCCAAAAGCTCAGTGTACTTGCAGATGCGCGAGTGGGTGGCAGGGAAGGAGACAGGTAATCATGCTAAATGCTGAAAGATCCAAAAGCTAAAACTGCTGGTTCAGTTCTACATCCTCCTAATGAAATAAGCAGGGAAAAATACCAACTGAAGTGCAGAAGACATTAGATCTTTATTTCATAAGGGTGGCAAGGATGAAGGACCCAAGAAGCCATGAGAATGTTACTTGCAAGCAAAACTTTACAACAGATCTCAAAATAAAAAATAAATGAAGACACAGAGTCTGAAACAGAAAATAGGGTAAAACTAAGGATAGACTGTGTTAGTCTAACCTGACAGACCTTTTCAAAGTAATTTCCTAGGGAAAAAAAGAACAAAAAACCACCAACAACATAACAAAATGAGAAGTGGTACTTCTCATCTACTTAAGAAGTATTTGATACAATGCCATACAGGAAGTAATTCATTAATGGAAGCACATGATTTTTGGCGGTATTAAAAAGGCAGTAAAAAAGCTAGCAATAAGTAGTGCTGAAAAGCACTACTACTGATAGAATAGGTATTTTATTCCTCACAGGTTGGTCCTAATATTTTCATTAAAAGCTCCAGTTCAAAATAGCAGGGAGTCCTTAAAATGTGCAGAAAACATGAATTTCTGAAGCGCTGTCAACACAAAGAAGACTTGAGATAGCAAGAAAAGTCATCTGAGCAAAGTAAGAACCCTCCCTTACACATGATCTCACTAAGGCCACACGGGTATGGAACACAGCCCCACAGAAACAGCAGCAGGTGCTGCTGGGCACAAACTCTCACTGCTGTTTGTGAGCTTCTCAGCAAGTAGCATTCTCAGTCGAGAAATTTCAGCATTTCCTCCCTTACAAGTCTACATCCATTGGGTTGCTGGCTGAGACACCTACACAGGCACAGGTGCTGCCAGTGGGACTGAGCAGAAGACCTGAGAAGGCAACTGAACAAAAAATATCTAGGAAAATAAATACTGAATAAATGCTGAAGGCAGCATACAGCAAGCGTCTGCATTCATGTTATCATGAAATGAAGGGTTCGTTTTCCAGTTATTTACATGGTTACAAAATAAAGCTACAGTTTACAGCTGGAGACTTTCAGAGTGACTCAAACTATGTAAAAGGATCCAGCAAAATAATTTCAGGAGCTGTCTGATGATTTAAGCCAACTGAAGTGCAATACACTTCATTAAAATTACCTTCACAGAATCTGAAACTATTTTAAGAGGCAGTGGAGGCTTTTAGTTAGTAAAACATTCAGCATTTTTTTTCCCAAAGGTTTATTTCCACTAAGCATCTTGCGTTAAACATATGCCTTTCTTCTCACTGTTTCAGATTAAATAACAATGTAAATTTATTAAGGTGAAAAAAAAATAACACCTTGGGGGGTGTTATCTGAAAAGGCCTTTTTCCAACTGTCAACATTTTGAGGCTGAGTAATAATGCAGCCTCAAGGTTGCCATGGGAACATTTTTCATTTCCTAGGTGACAGTGATTGTATGTCGTCACCGCTGAACTGCACCAATGCTGGAAATATGTCAAGTTTCCCTCAGGTGTTGGAATCTCGACACTTCCTGCCCATGTCCCAGCCACGCGTCCACATGAATCCAGTGGGAGGCCTCTGCCCCTAAACTCAATGGGGCTACAGAGCCCACGCAACACTTCTCCTCCCGAGGAGCACGCTCTGGTTTGGTGAGAGAGGGTATCAGCACCCCAAAGTGCTGATGTTAAGGCCCTAATGAAGAGCAAATCCATGGTTTGTAGTTTGTTCTGTTGCCCAACTGAACTCAAGCAGGCATGCCTTTGTTCTCATTTTTGCAAGGCCCTTGACAAGTTCCATCAACAGAGCTCCTATCAAAAACCTCAAAAAACCTGGTGTCAAGGTACTAACCCATACATTATTTAAATCAATTTTATCAGAATCATCTGTACTAAGACCAACCTTTAAAACTACCTGGAGGGCTCTAAGATTTGTTACATTAAGATGGTTTCTAAACCTTTGATAGCGTGACTTAAGACCCCTCTTGCAGCACAGATGTTGCCCAGCACAACGGCAAGGCCACCAGCTGCACACCATGACCAGCAGGATTCATTTGCCTGTGAAAAGCAAGGAGGACGAGTTGAGTAGAGTAACTGCTCTGCAGTGTTCACGCGCTAGTCCAAAGTAAGCAACTCTGATTCGGTAACTATTATTCTGCTCGGGAAGTAAAGTGATTATTTTATTCTAGGATAATTACTCCATTTCCAAAGTGAAATAATTGTTACTGAATAAAATCATTTTTATTTTGGAATATTTCATCCACATGTGGGAGTTATTCTGGAACAGCTAAATTATACCTTAATAGCTAGAAGAGAACAGTCCTGCCAGTCAATTTTTCTCATGCAAGCAAATCCTTAAACCCTAATGCCACTAGAAGGCATAGAACAGAAGGTCTCATAGCAAAACTGGAGATGCCACCTGCTCCATTTGAAGCAGAATCCACATGAATTTATGAGAATAATAGCTCAAAGCTCTCCTAAATACAGAAGTCACTGGAGGAAATCAAAATCCATCAAGGGATTTCCAACACGTGTTGCAAGTATTACTGCTAACAGACATACCTCAGCACTGGATATGCAAATACTACTGATGCTGTTGAATGCTTTCTCCTCTACATACACATGGTCAGAAATTGCTTCTGAAGACTAAGCCAGAATAAACCCAACAACTTGTCCTGCACAGGTAAATGTTGGTAGCAGCATGCAGTACCAGCATTTGACTTCTGAAGGAACTGGGAACATGCCCTGGACTGTGCATCCATTACTTGTACTAGATAACTGGCTTAGCTGGTGATACAATTTAAAACCCTTTGCTGGAATACACACACATTCAGAATCTCTTTTGACTTTGCCCAGTGTTTTCTAATATAAACTACTCTTAAGAAACTAAGAAGGGAGTTCAGTATTAGCATCATTTTTGCACTGCAAAATTTTATAATTGGGCATTAAACCAGGCAAAGAAGTCAGAAGTCTCAAAAGTTTAGGTTCCCACAGCAACAGTAATTCAGCCACATTTAAAATATATAGCAGAGCATAAATTAACAGTTATTGAAAATGCTGCATATGTGCAACGTGGTCATGTTAACATTGCTATGGGAACCTTAACTTTTGAATAGATAACTATTCTACCAAAATAAAAACCATACAAGAGAAATAATCATTACAGATTTTGCTGGAAAAGACTACAGCCAATTCCTCATCTGCAATCTGTTGATGTAGAGCATAAGGACTCTAGAGCCTCAGAAATCTAAGCAGGTGAAAAAATAATCACGAATAGCATTGAGTGCCAAGGTCATAACCACGGCTGACACTTAACTGTAGCTTCACTTTCAATTTGTGAATATGATCAAACAGTATGCAAAATTATTCCAGAAATCTCAACTGAGAAAAGAAGAAGCCCATGTACAACTACCACCTTCTCCTCTTTTCCTCTCATATTTTTGACACACTAAATATTTTGGAAGAACAGATTGTAAATTTGCTACTGACTTTAGTCTTTTTCCAGCATGTTCAATTAAAAAAATAATTTAAAAAAGAAATCAAGCTGTGCTCTAGTATATATTAATGTAGTAGCAGCAAGCCCCGACTGTCTTTCTCATACTGTTCTAACTAATCTCAAAGTTTTTGTTTTAAGAAAGTCTGAATTGAGCAGATCTTTGGGGTTGGAATTTTTCATATTTTTATATGAACCCAATGACAGCAGGTCTGCTAAGAGGCTTACTTTTCAGTGGGCTGGATGTTGCCTGGGAGTAAAACATCAGCATTCTGCTCCTGGTTCTACCATTCCCTCCAAAACTCTATGTTGCATGACCTTGGGCAAGCCAAGCTCTCTTCCCTGCAGTTCCTTGATCTGTAAAAAAGGAATAATTACACCCATCTTCTTTTTTATCCAAAGGTCCAATGCTTTAAGTAGGTGCATTTTCTCCCTTGTTTAAAATGAAATCTTCAAAGTGTCCTTTCAAAACATTTGAAGAAAATTCCAGCAGCATCTATAATAATAGCTCTGTAAAGAATTCTGCCAGTTTGTCACCTCTGGAAAGAAAAACGAAATAAAAGCTCCTTTCTTCCAACCCATCCTTTTGTAGCTGCATGGCATATATGGTTAGTCCCACCCCAAATCCTGTTGAACAAGTTTCTTCCCCACAGAGACCACAGATCACCAAATACTGTTAACCAGCAAACAGAGCAAGTTCCAAAGTCCTGGATTGGCTAATGCAAGATAAACAGTGTTCTCCAAATTGAGTCAAAGTGACAAGTCTTCCCTCTGATATCCTGGCACGCATGCTTGGAATTGTACTGACATCAGAAGGATTTCCCCACTCAGAGGAAAAGCAGGATACTGGCTCTGGAACAAGCCATACAGTTCAAAGAGACTCTAATCTCAATTATTTGAAATAACTGTTTTTTTTTTTTATATTTATAGCATAGACTTTATGAAGATTGTATGGGTATATCACTTGAGGATATTTTCTGTGCATCATTAAGATTTTACTCAGGCCATAAACTTGCTTTTTCCTGGAGTGATTCAGGAGAGAAAAAAAAAAAAAATAAAAGCTAACATGATAGTGCTGCCTTTCACAAAGACAGAGATAAACACGGAAAACAGGTAGTGATATCCCACACCACTACTCGGGAGACAGACAAACAGAAAAATTTGCCCACCACATGCACAAATTTGTTTCTCACAGTGAACAATCACTATACTATCTTGCCAAAATTGAGAGTTTATGTTCCTTTCTACCAAAAAGAACTGACGTTATATGTTCTTCCCCTAAGCCCTCACAGGTAGAGTACTGAAAGAAATGAGCCTGTTATGAATGGAGCCTGTGAAACAATAAGTTTAGGTGGTAGAATTTATTTTCAAACCCTACTTACAAGTTTGGCTGAGAAAGAAAGCAAGCATGGGTCTTATTTGAAACTCTTGCCATTTCAAGATTTTTGCAAATACCTTTCAATGAAATAAAGTATCCTGATAACCATCTGCTTTCTGCATTGTCATCTCTTATAAACGGTAACCTTACCCATATTTCAGCCAATATATCTATGACCTAAAGCACTAACACCACTCTTTCACTACAGCCAGAACCTTCACTGTCCCTACTGGCCTTGACCCCAGCCCAGTGTCACAGTGTGAGGGACATTACTACTTGGACAGTCCCTAGTACTGACCAATTCTCTTAACTGCTTCTCCTGCATGGGTGATCTGTACATCCTGTAGGGATGCAACTGTGTTGTCGCATCTCTATTCTTTTCCTTCAGAGTTTATACCTGTTGTGGTTAAGTCCAGTGCTAGTTCACACAGTCCATGCACTGAGAAAAAAAGACATCACATTTGCTAGTGACGCTGATAACTTCAGTTACCCATAAGTTACTTAAACAACCCTGAAGTTACTCTTATTTCATCAACAGGTATTAAGTGAACTCTTTCAGGCATGCAAGTAATAAATTTTTGAACAAACACTTCCCATCTTGTACTTAACCCCATTAATTTGGTGACATTCCTAGACTGAAAGTCCCACATTTAAGACAGACAAGAATGATTTAGATTGGTTTTCTGGGACAGCAGTGGGAGTCACTGATGAAGATGCTTCCATCCACTTTGTGTTTGCATTAAATATACCCATCAGCTTGTCACATTTTTTAACAGTGCCTACTGATACCACTTCCACTGATTCAGTGTGTTTTCAGCAACTACCTGCTCTCCTTTTCTCCACTATCACTTCATTCTCAGAGGCACATTCCAATACCAGCACATACAAAGCACTTTTCTCTCCCATCAGACATACTCCGGGAAAAGTAGATAAACAACACTCCCTTACTAGTATATAGGTTCCCCACTCATTTCAGCATCCAACGCTGGTATAACTTACATGTGGTTTTAAAAAAAAATGAAGATGGCTTACTGCTGAAATCTGGAACAGATTTCCTAATCCAGCACCAAGCTCATACAACACTGACTTTTGGTAAAAATGACTTCCTATTAGATCTTGCTACCTCAAATAATCACCTTATACCATTCAAATATTTAAAATAGAGAGATAACCTCTTTTTTTCTTGCACTTAATTTTCTTTATTTCTTTTCAACCTATTCCTTGCTAAATGCAAGTTAAAAATAGTTTATGACTGTTTCAAGCTATTCTCCCATTCAATGGCATAACATAGTAAGGGCTAGGCACTGTTAGTGAGTCAGATTATATGCGCAAACGTAGTGCTCTGTTGACTAGATGCAGATGAGCTTGATTTTTAACTTGATGCCCTTAAAAGTTTAAAAGTTACATATTTTGCATGCAAACCCTTTTGTTCATGTTTTATTGAATATCCAAATTCAAAATGTCAGTAAAAAAAGTTGTTTCTGAAATGTCAATAATGTCAAGCTCTGCCTAGATGTTTTTGTTTATACAGTATTAAATGTACAATGATACACAGGTTCCAATGAACACTGGAAACCTGGAAAAATCATCATGTCATCTTATGATAAGTCACAGCACGTTTGTCTCCCTTCAGCTTTTATTTCATATTGCTTCATAGAGTTCTTGTTATAACAGCACAGTATTGTTTTACAACACTCCAGGAAAATAGAAAGGATTGCCTAAAGTTCCAGTAAAGTCTCCATTCTGCACATCAATTAACTGTATGTATCTTCTGTTAACGGAGGTATCTAGCCTACTTTTTATTTTGCTGTCATTACCAAAGATGGCAAACATGGAAGTCATGGTTTGTTTGTTTTTTCCTTCTGGTCTAATTTTGTATCAGTCAACAATAAATTCCAAAATGCAGTGTACAACTGGAAACAATCCCAGAAGTCTCTTATATCACTCAGAATTCTGGACATCAGAGAGAATCTTTGAGACATACAGGATAACTTTGTTAACATCTGGTAACCAAGTCTCTTTCTTCTCAAGCTCCAAAGAGATGAAGGAAACAGAACACTGGAAATTCTCTGAAGACCCAAACGGTTAGCCACAATCTGGCTGTTACGTGATCTAAGTCTCAAAAAAAGTTTACAAGCTGTACAGAACAATCTAATGAAAATTCTTCCTTGAATAATTAAATTATTTTTACGTAACTCAAGATGTTCTCTTGAGTCTAAAAGTAATGCCACGTTTATTGCACATACTGTCTCAAGAACAAAACTTATCTTCCCATCTTCTCTTACTATTGTGGTTGGTGTTTATAACTGTGAATGAGTAATTAAGTCAACATGAATAAATACACCAAATTCAAAAAATGATGTACCATCACTGACCAGTCAGTCCTAAAATCTGCTACAAACCACATCATGGCAGTAGCATTTATTAAAATCTGTTTTTGTTTTAAAATGAACCACACTTCAAACAGCTAGGCCTGCAGACTTGAATCTGTTACACATCCACTTGACAAGAAAGAAATTTTAAATATGACCTTGCTCTCTGTATTATTAAATTTTATCCCTTTTTGACTCTTAGAGAAGCCCTCAAGATAGTTCACTTTTTCCTTGTGAGATAGCCTAACTGCCCTCTGTATTTACAGCACTTCTCTACTTTGTGCTGTCATCCAATTTCATCATTACTGTCAGTTTTTTTTCAGTATCAAAAATTACACATAGGATGCCAAAGACAAATCCTCAAGGAATTTTGCTACTAGATCCCCAGTAAGGATTGGTTCTTCCTTCTCCATCACTGCTGCCCTCACAACTTTATAGAGCCTGGAAGTCCAATAGTATCCTGGGTTGCATCACAAGAGAGGTGGCCAGCAGGGAGAGGGAGGTGACTGTCCACCTCTACTCCGCTCTTGTGAGCCCCCACCTGGAGTATTGTGTCCAGGCCTGGGGCCTCCAGTACAGGGGGGATGTGGAGCTGTTGAAGGGTGTCCAGAGGAGGCCACAAAAATGATCAGAGGGCTGCAGCACCTCTCCTATGAAGAAGACAGGCTGAGGGAGCTGGGCTTGTTCATCCTAGAGAAGAGAAGGCTCTGGAGAGACCACATTGGGGCCTTCCATTACTTGAAGGGAGCTTATAAACAGGAGAGAGACTGACTTTTTAAACAGTCTGATAATGATAGGACAAGAGGGAATGGTTTTAAACTAAAATGGGAGATTTAGGTTAGGTATTAATAGGAAACGCTTTACTGAGAGGGTGGTGAGGCACTGGAACAGGTTGCCCAGAGAAACTGTTGATTCCCTGTTTCTGGATGCATTCAAAGCTGGGCTGGATGGGGCCCTGGGCAGCCTGATCTGGTGGGTGGCAGCCCTGTCCACAGAAGGAGATTGTAACTAGGTGATCTTTAAGATCTCTTCCAACCTAAGACATTCTCTGATTTTTATGCATCATGTTATACCTATTTCCTCTAGCTAACAGCAAGTTCTCTATGTGTACTATACTAAAACTTCTACTTTACTGCCTTTGGAGACAGCAGCAATGTTTTCCTCTTCCTTCAGTATGTCTACATATCCAGATAGCCATAGACCAATAGATCAATAGACTGAGAAAGTGGTTCCCCTGTAGTGGCCAAGGGCTCATGGGTAGGACCAGGATCCTGTGTAAATATCCCCTCAGATGAGATCGCAGGTCACTCTCCACAGCCACAGAAGGTGACTGCTGTGAACTGGGTGGGCAGATGGGGAGGAATGTCACCAAGGACAGCACCGAGCAAAACTCCACTCACTAGTAACAGCCACCACCTTCCTTCTTCTCTCATCAAACCAATCTTCCTCTCCTGTGGGGAAACTCACCACAAATCACAGCAGCCCTCAATGCATGATTATTTCCTTCCTCCTCGCTGAAAAAGAAAAAACAAAACAAAACAAAACAAAACTAACCATAGCCTAAATCTGCAAAGCAGCAGCAATTCAAGTCTTGTCCCTGAGACAGCATCAGCTCCAGGGAAGGTTTAGTTAATAAACACCATAAAGCCAGGCACTAGTAAACCAAAAACCAAGTAACCAACAAGCAGGCAATCCTGCCCGAGCTGTCAGGAAACAGGGGACTGCTTTCAGCCCTTGTGGGCACCAGGCAGGATCAAGACCCCAGTCTGCAACATGAAAACAGTGAGGCAGTTGTTTTTCATTTTTTACCCATTCTAATCCGCTTTATGGAAAACATTTTAAGGATTAGAATAGATGACATTGACCTAGCCATGAACTACAACAAGAGTAGATTACTCACTACAGTTATATTTTCACTGCCAATGTCATTTTCAGAATCCTTTTATTTTATGAAATGTTTGGGAGTATTTAACAAGCCAAAAAAGAATTTTCCACATCCATCCCATAGAAATGACTGCTTATAATAAAGATAAGCAGTCCTACCTTGCATAACTTTCCAGAAAATAAACGTCTCAAAATATCAGTTTTTAAAACGTTGCTGTTACAAAGTAAAAACAAAACTATTGGCCAAACACAGAGAACACAAAGACAGACCTACCCACCTTACAAAGATCTTTCCATATGTTTGTTTAATACTTGGAGTGTGGAGGCATTCCCCGCATGATTACGCTGAAGTAACAGTCACGGACTCCACAAGCAAGCAGGCAGCATCGCCAAAAAGTTATTCTGAATACGCCCAGTAGAGGGCAATGACATACACGCATAGAGAAGAGTTGAATTTGAAATGCGTGTTTGTAAGAACAAAACCAAGTAAAATAAAGTAAAAAAAAAAAAATACTTTATGACTGTAATTAAACTTTTAATTTTTTTCATCTAAAATACTTATCTTCATGGATATATAGAGATCCCTGTTCCCAACTTTAATTAATACCTCAAAGGATTTCAAAATTCAAAATCATGTATTAAAAATCTTTTTCAAAAACGTCAGAAACTGACCACTACGTATATAGCAATAGAATGTACTTTTATTTTACATTTGACTGCAGGATGAATGCCAGAAGTGTTTTTGTCCCTCAGACAATGCATAACTTAGTTGCTAAAAAGCCTTGGCTTTCTGTTTAAAATTGGTCCAGAAGGACACTGTTAAAGCACTTTCTTCCTGCAGCACACCCATCTACTGCAAAGAACGCTCACAGCCATTAAATAAGATATCATGTTTGCATGGAAAGCTGTTGCTGCAATACAACTGATTCTTTTACAGTTCTCTTCATGCTTATTTTCCCAGTGACGCTTAGAAAGAATGCAAAGCATCTTCAGGGTTCTGCAGCACACCCTTCTGACCTGTAGGTACAAGGTGAGGTGGCCAGGGGTGTCACTCTGGCTGAAGGCCTGAGCCAGCCCTGCCAGTACTTTACTAAGCCCTAACAGTGAGGCAGGGCTGCAAGCAGTGCCCCATGCCCCTGCTTCTTCCAGGATAGGAAGAGCCAAGTTGGAGAAAGCAGACACAGCAGAAAATGTGATGGACACAATATAAGCACTCCACACAAACTCTCACAAGAGACTGTTCACAGCCAGTTGTGACTTGTTTCAAATGCTGTTGCTTCTGGTTATCTGGGCTCCACTGCAGAGCTTGGCATGACCTCAAGACAGGTTCTTAGGCCTTCCACCTCCCAGCTGCATAAATGGGGGAAAAAGACATTGTGAAACATAGCCCACCAGCAGGCTTGAAATTGAGAAGCTGCTTAAAAGTATTGGCATGGTTTCTGATCTTCTTCTTCTTCTTTTTTTTTCTAATTTAAATCTGGGCAATGAATAGTTGATGTCAACACGCGTCAACAGCTTAACAGTTTTGTCCAGGGTATCCAACTCACTTGGTGGAACATAGTAGTCACTAGGACAAATGGGTAGGACTCTGAATTTGCTTCAGAGAAACCCTACAGTACACTCTCTCCTTGAAGGGAAGAACAAGCTGCCTGATGCCTGAATGCACCAGCCTCCACCAGAGTTCCTGTCTGTTCCAGCTGGCAAGAGGCCTCAGACTCCTGATATCAAGATCTTGATCTCATGGCCTACCAGCTTCAGAGCAGCTGCCTCAGTTGGAAGTGCAAGGGAGTCCCCCAGTCTGGAGAAGCAGCCTCGGGACAGCTGCCCAGCCTGCAGAGCATGCAGGCCCCAGAGTCTGCAGTGCAGACAGCAAGCCAGCAAGAAACATGGGTTTCAAGGAATGCACAACAAAACTGAAGAACTTCTGAGACAGTCTTATGTTTTATATGATTTGTATTTTCCTGTGTAAAAGAGGCATTTTAGAAGATCCACAACTTGCTTTAATTCGCACCTCACAGAGTTACTGCTGCAGCTTATATGTTGACCCCTCGCTCCTCTGATTACATGCAACTCACTTCTTTTTTTCAATGTTTTCTTCACCAAAAAGACACCTCAAGTGTGCTTTGGTTTTAACCAAAACAGATGCTCGAAGTACTTGAATATAGTTTTGGAAAAACACAGAGATGGCCATCTACATGCATCAACTGGTTTAAATTATTGGGTATAGTCTATGTATGAAGAACCAGTAAAATTATTTAGACAGTATTACAGAAGAATTACTTTACTGTTAAAAAATAATTTGATTTTAAAAAAAAAAAGGAAACTACTATACATAGAATATTACTCTTGAATAAATTCAAACTCATTGAAAGATTTCCATTATATATTTTCAAAAAAAAAAAAACAAACAAAAAAACCCAAAAAGACCACATATCAATAGCATTTTTCATGCATTAGAAGTTGACTGAATCAATCTATTTTGAGAGAAAAATAATTGGGTTGTTTTATGTTGACTGCTTTTTTTTTTTTTTTTTTTTTTTTTTAAAGAATAGGAAGTATTAAAATCTTTACACGATACAGATCTTAACCTGATTTTGCTACCAGAATTGTAGTTAAATATAATCAAAAGCTTACTTCCTGAAGGAAGGAAACACTCAATTTTTATGGAACAATGCAACTTTCCCTATTGTACAAAGGTTTACATAATCAAGAAAGCAAAGAAACTAGATATATCTGGAAAGGATATTTCTAAAAACAGCAGGTGGTCATCATCCAATTTCAATCAATTCATATCTGTCAACATACAGAGGGTTTCCATATGCTTGGACTTCTGGAAGCTCAGCTCAAGGAAATCCCTTCAAATTATGCAAAACAAGCACTTCAACAATTTTCACCTCTACTGCAAAAGCACCTGTGCCTCTCACTCATGGGTTTGAATGTCTATTTGTGAGATACTATGCAAACATTAAACAACAGGTGAAGGTCCTACCTCAGTGGACTATTAAGACAGAAAAAAACAGCAAACTAAGTCTGTCCTCCATGATACATGGGACCCCTGTCAAATGGCACCAAATAGCATGAGGTGCAACAGCTAGGCTGAGTGTATCAGATGTGGAATTAAGGTACAGTTTGCCGTGAATGAATCAACGTGCAGAAACTGTGTAGGAGGAATTTCAAAACGTATAGTTTAGCCATACAACATGGCACTGGACAAAGCTTAAAGACATTTAAAGGGCAGGTGTCTGAGTAGGACACCTCTGTGTAGGAGTCTGCAGCCGACACACTGTACCACACAAGGGGTTCTGTATCAGGTATGCTGAGTCACAGGACAGGTAATTCCAATACTTATACTCAATAGAGGTGAAAAAGTCAAAGCCAACATCTTGGAATGCTATTTCATGTTATGTTTCTGAATGGAAAATTTTGAATATGGAAAAAATCATTCTGATATATTGCCAAAAGTGAGGATTCCCCATGTGATATCATACACTATCCTTGGGTTCAGCAAGAATTATTTTTCCCCACTCAGTACCCTAGCAAACCATCTGCTCTTCAAACAAAGGTATTTCTGCTATAATTAACATATTTTAGAATAAATTTCACATATATTTTATTGAAGACATTTATTTTCCAAATGGGTAGCAAAGTACTAACATATTGCTCTCATAAAGTTAACTTCAGCTAAATCCCATCTAAAGACCTTGGAGCCAAGTATGCAGCCTGGCTGAGGCCTGATCCCTACCTTAAAGTGAGATCTGGGCATATTCCACCCCATCACCACCACCACCTTGGTTTCCCTAGGAAATAATAAAGGAATGTACTACTAGCACAAGCAGTCTTTACACTTGCTAGCAGGTTGGCAGGTATACAGGTACAGCTTTGCAGAACGGGGACTTTCAGCCAGCTTGCCTACAGCCTCAGGAAGCTCAGTCAGGTAGTATCAACCACACAGCTTTCGTGAAGGTGACAAATCCTCTGACTTCAAGGCAGCTTGAAAGGAGCCAAACAAATGCTGCACTAATCAGCTAAGACTGGTGATAACCTAACTAAAGATATTCTCTCTCCCTTCTGAAATGTCCTGCTTGGGTGACGAGCATCCTTTTAGTATTATCATAGCCTACCAAGGTCTACCAACACCCCCTCCCTCCCCCCCGCCCCCCCCAGGCATTGGCTAGTGCAAAACAATCTTTCTGGGGCTGATTTTAGCACTTTAAGACAATTTCACCGTCCACTGAGCAAGCTGAAAGACTGAGGTTGCTTATAAGAGCAGAAACAACTGCTTTACTTGCCTCCAACACTCATTCTATCCCACTCTTGCTAGACAACTTTTAGTATGAGATGCTGGATTGTATTGCAAAGAAAATTCATAGACAGCAAAGGCCCCTCTTTGAAACAAGACTAACATGGAATTATCTTCATCTGGACTTTCATTTTAGAGCATGATACTTGTCTAATTTGACACTCAAGTATTTAATGCTTACTTCTGGAAATAGCCTGCTAGCTTTAGCCATTAATGTCTAAATTATCTATTCAACTGCTTCTCTTTTTATATCCCACTAAAGCTGAATCAACAAGATTGCAGAGAGATGTCTCAGATCAGAGTAACTGCAGAGCTGAATTTAGCCAATGGTATTTTTATGTTAAGGAAAAGCACAGAACGGAGAAATACTGTATTCATAAGTCTTTTGGACTATGTGAAGGACAAACTCATTAGGCTGAAAAACAGTATTTCTATCTATATCTAGTAAATGTATGGATAGCACCTCAATCAATTCATCTGAAGGTCCCTTTGATAATATTGTTTTCTAAAGAGACCTTTTAGAGGCCATACTGTTATACAGAAAAAGGAACAGAGAAATTGAAATATATTACATCACACTTAGATGCCATATTTTTGCCAGTTGACAAAATTCACTTCTTGCACAGTATTTTAAACAAGAAAACACAATCCCTGCACCTACCTCTTTTCCTCAAAGGGAGCAAATGGGGCTGCACTGAAAGTAATGACTCCTGTTTTATTGTGTTGGCCAAAACATCAGAAGTTAGCGCAGTGAGATGGTGTGGTGTTACAACAGCAGCAACAGGAACGTAACACAAGCCACATTCTGGATGGCCATGTAGATTTTTACAAGCACAGCATAAAGGCTCTTGTTCATGGCTGGTGAAAATGCATAGCTAATGGTGTGTTGACTATGTTGAAAAACAGTGTTTTTTGTGGTTGAGAATTTGCTCTATCGAATAGTGTTATTGTGCTGTTTGTATGTGTTGTAGTTTCCAAGGAAATAACGAGGAGGCACTATTTCCCGAATTTAACTAGCTAAATGTGAGTCATAGAGAAGGTGGCACCAGAGTCTTCTCAAAGGTGAACAGCAAAAGGGCAAGAGACAAGGACAAGGTCATACGTTGTGTTGTTGGAAGTTCTGATCAGGCAAAGGAAAAAAATAATAAAAGTGAGAGTGATTCAGCACTGAAAATGTGCCCAGAAAGGCTGTGATCTCTCCATCATTGGAATTTTCAAAACTCAATCACATAGGCACTGATCAATCTGATCCAACTTGGAAATGAGACCAGCTCTGAGCCAAGGCTTGAACTAGTGACGAGCAGAGGGCCCTGCTAGCCTAAATTTTCTATAAGTCTATGAGAAAGGCCCCTTCACTGGATGATTCATCTTGTCTTAAAATAGTTCTCTAAAATAGATTAGATGAATCACCATCTGGTGGTGCCTGTGTTTCACTGAATCTCACTGAATATATTCTCCACTGAATACAAAGGCAACCCAAGCTGACCAGCTACGATTACATGCCTTAAAGTGATATGTCTGTAAATTGTAAGAGATAAGACTCATCATTAGTGACCTGTGCCCTAAAAAGATAAAATTCTTACCTTGTTTAAATTTTACCTTCTTAGGGTGGGAACTGCTTTCTTAATAGTCAGCTTCTTAATTTTGGGAGAAAGTGGATGAGACTCTCACGTAACACCTAAAAATTAAAAGTGAGAACAACAGAATTTGACCTACACACTTAAATGTTTTGTTGCAGTAACGGCACTTTCCTTCATAATGCAATGACAACAGTCTTGTGATCAGGTATACAGATTATTATGTGTAGTAGCTTTGCCTTTAAAGATAGCTGACTACTTAGAAGCTGATCACACAATTATCTTTAGCATGAGGATATTTCTAGTTTGACAGCTTTATATATTAAGGCCATAGCGGAAAAAAGAGAAATGAGTTTAATGTTTAGATCATCTAAAAAAAAACATTTTTCTTATTCTATGGACTGTAAATGATTTAATAACTTTGGTGCTATTTAAAATTCTCTTTGAAAAAAAAAACAGATTTGACATGAACTTATAGAAGCACAGTTTAAGTTGATTATCTTCTTTTTGTCCTTAGAAACAGTCTTTAGCTAGAACACATTTCTCTCCTCCTTCTAACTTGGAGGGAAATAAGTACAAATAAGAAAGAAAAATCAAGTCTTCTTCTAGCCCTTCACATTTTCAGAACAATTCCAGTGCCTTTTACCTGAAAAGGTGAAATTTAATGGAAATTGTTACACTAATTAAAAGAGTCAAATTAAGTTTGCTGCTATTTTTCCTTTTCTCTTTTTATCAGCTTTTTCAAATCATGCACTGCAACAAGATTGTATTAGAGCCCTGGACACCAACTGTGTAAATTTAATCACAAAACATAAAACAGGCAGTATTTATTAATACTGTTAAGTGTTTTGCTACAAAGCATGGGGAAGGGTCTCAGAGTACATAGTGGGATATATACACAGTGATTGAGAACCAAAGTTGATATTTATTAGCGTTGACTCATAATTTCTTCAGTTTTCTTTCAACACAGGGTTTTTATTTTTAATAGATATACTTGAAAAATGCCTCTGTACTTACACACAGCAGTTTGAAAAGACAAAGCTTCCAAACAACTTTTTAAAAAGCACTTAATTGTTGAAAATATAACTTAGGCACTCAACTCCTAACAGCAAGTGTGGAAACCCAGGCCTGCTGATTTTCATGGTTAAGAGGCCTCAGCAACCTACATCTTTCACTAGGAGATTTTCCCAGACACCTCCAGCCTACAGCCGCATTTACAGCACTATCAAGCATTCACATCTAGCCTCCCATTTTCTGAATATGTTGGAGCCAGCTGAGAAACTACTTCTCACCTTCATCAACAGACTGCCTTAGCAGAAATGGCATGGAGTAGATGGGCAGAACCTTCCTGTTAGGCACGCCCTTCCTTTGCAAAGGCAATGGAAGCCAGGATGAGCATACCACGGCCTAGTTTTCCAAAGATAACTGCCTCCAAGCAGCCCATAAGGCAAGTCAGGTACAAAAGCTCTATTTTTCTATCTAGACTCCGCTGTACTGACCATGAACATGTACCCTAGAAAAGCTTTCTTGAGCCAAGGTCTTCAATTTATAAACAAAAGTCTTCCTCTTCAATACTGAGGCATTAATATCAGAGGCATTAAAAAGATGTCTGGTCCTGTGATCATGTAGAACAAGGTATGTGATTTCCTCAGAACAAGGTATAGAGATAGAACAAATATTTGTGATCTTGGGAAAAAAAGCAAAAACCAACCATCTAATTAAAAACTTCTAACACCCAAAGGAATGTTGAATTCCAATAGGCAGCTAATTCCTCTGGATATCCTGACTTCTACAGGACTGCAACGTGCTCAGTTTCAGAGGATACAGTGGAAAAGAAGAGGTCAGCAAGTAGTTAGACATCTTGAGATAACTACATGCAGCAAAAAAAGCGGATTTTTGGATGGATGTTTTGTAAGGTACCTTCACTATCACTGTAAGAACTAAGTTGCTATACCTGTGGTACATAAACAGGATATGAACAGTAAAGGAAAAGCAGTTATCAGACCAACAGATACTGACAGAAAATAGCACAGCTTTCACATACCCAGTCATTTTTTTGTGTTCTGAAGTTCCTTCTAGTAGAGCAGAAGTATTTTATAGCATAAAGAAATGCAAACTCAGCAAAAAAAATATTACTAGTCAGTTAAATAAATGCATACAATACACATTTATATTCGAAAACAAAATTATAAGTATCAGGTATTCAAGAATGTAGGAACCTGAGTAAGAACTGCTATTAAGGAAAAGCGCATTTAACACACACTTCTACACTTAACTATGACTTTTGAAAAAAAAAAAACCTACAGATACGAGTCTTCTAATGCATATTTACTTTTCACAAAAATTCCTTAGAAGGGGTTATTATTGAATTTACCAAAACAAGTCTACAAACTATAGACGTCAACAAATAAGCATGCAGGGATACCTGCAAGATCAAGTCTTCTTTAAAAATGCTCCACAATCAGTCTTATCTTTCATGTTAGCATCTCAAAGATCTCAGCGCATCCCTCATTACTGGTTGGGCCAACATGCCCCACCTTACAATGGACTTTTAATTCTATCCCAAGCATAAAAGATACACTCCATATAGTATAATAAAAATATGAATTACCCTAGTGTATCCTCATTTTCATATCTATCACAGCAAAACAAGCTCTCCGTGAGTACTTACAGGGAAACAGCAAAGTCCTAGTTAACCGTAACTTTATGCATGCATGTGCATATTTTGCCACATAAGATGGAAACTTAGGTCAGAATTAACAACTAAAGCGACAGAGTTCAAAGCAGTCAAACTTGAAAACTGTACACGGGTTGTTTTTTCATTCAGATAACTGCAGCAAGGTTCTGCAAAGCCCATGTCCATTTTTGTCCAGCACTCTTGTTTTCCAAATAACTTTATTGCAAGACACAAAACATCATTCACTCCCCATCCAACACTTGATGGAACTAATCCAGAACTTTTGAATTAGCTACTAACATTATGAAAAAAGTAAAAAGTTAAATGGACTTCAGTTTTTCCAGAACAAACCCAGAGGGAAACAGCAGCTGCTTATACAGGAAAGTTTGAAGGGTATTTTGAAAGAATAATGACAGTGCTTATGGGGTAAAGCCTATGTCCTAAAAGTTTCTACAGAATATTATCTTCACTATAAAACTTCCTATCTTAATTTAAAAGAGAACATGTAAAAAAAAAAAAAGTATTTTCTACTGAATCATTAATGTTTTCAAAGAACTATTGAATTGTATTGGTTACACATCTAATAAATTCAGTGTAACATTTTCCTAGATGAAATGGAATCTTTCCTATATATACACTAAAAAGTTCCCTTCTCCGTGTTCCAGAGGAGATTCTCCAAGAGCCAGCTTCCCTTTCATTCACTAGATATCTAGCTTCCAGCTGTTCGGCACATCCCACAGAGGAGAGGAAGTTCCCTGGCCACAAAGAACGACCCAAAATTAGAGCATAACCATGGAGAGGTTCAAAAAGGTCTGCACTGATTAAGGACACATCCAGTCCTATAGAAGCCTATGACAAAACGGCCAAACCCAAGATTTTACAATTGACTGCTGTTTCACCCATGGAATGTTAAATGTTTCAGCTATACAAATATGAAAACTTCACTCTTTAACAATTAATAAAGACCAAAACACACATTTATTCTCAGTAAGTACCAGCCTTTACTCCAGAGGAATTCTGTTGGCTAATAGTAAAATAGGAAATTACTCAGAACAAAAATATTCAGTCTGGGCTTTATTTTAGTGCATTAAGAGTTCTATATTGACACATACCCAATATTGTCAGATCTTATTTTCCTTTTTAGCTAGGAACTACGAAATATTGTTTCCCGTGTGAGAACGTGTGCAATGTCTGGTTTTAAAAGAAATTTGCCCATGCTTTTCCTATAACAAGACCAAATCAAAAACTGCAGGGGCAGGTTCTTAGAATTTTGAATGAGTGGTAGTCTTACAAATATCCTCAAGCATGTTCAGGCAGTCAGATTTAATCCTGCATTCTGGGAAAATATTTTTTTCCTGTATTGTTTCTAGTATTTTGTTCAGACAGCTCTCATGCTTTATTATATTCTCTGCCTTACCCTGAATTGCTGTCCTATTTTGCACGACTGAAGTTTTGAAAGCTCTAAGTGATTTATTGTAACTGTAACTAAAATCATCATGTGTTATGATATGAGAAGTCTCTATTCCCTCTAAAGAGGAGGAAAAAATATATAATATTAATTTTGAATAAAAGGCTTATATGAAGTTGGCTTTTGCCCAGCTTGGCTATTCAAACCTTCCTCTATCATAACATCCCAGATCAATAAAAAATTCACTTTAGGACTTCCTTATAACCTCTTTATAACTTCTTGTGGCTAAAATTTAGCAAGATCCTACTATTAGCTATCCAGTGGGGGCAATTTTATTATATAAAAACATCAAAATCACCACCATTTTACTTCAGCAAATACTACTAGTCCTCACTGGGACAAAAAGAAATGGCCCTATTTGAAAGTTAAAGTATTTGCTTTATCCAGGTATGGAATACAAAAGCTTTGGAAAACTGAATTTAACAGAGATTTAAAGTACGTAACAATATTCAGTAAATACAATTGTCATTTATCAAGTCATACAAAAAGAAAGACCAGCTTCAGTTCAGGCAAGTATTTCAGAATCTAAGAAAATACTTTGAATCAAAAGGACTTTGGTACCTTAAATATTTTTTAAATAATGATTTACAGGTAAAAGGAGAAAAAAAACTACCAGATTTTCAAAACCAAGGTCAAAACCAATCTCTTCAATCTGCATGAAGTCCAACTGCATATTGAAATCCCTGTTCACAACTGCAGCTTTGAAGCACTACTGGCACATAAATAACAAAATACTGAATGCACCCAGAAGGCAGAGAGTTACTCAAGAGAGTAAAGTGGATGCACAGAGCCATGTGGCAAAAGCTTTGACAATTTTCAGACCATGGCCCTACTTCCGCACCCAAACTTCAGAAATTTAGAACCACCCCAGCACTTTGATCTCACCTCAAGTACATGGAAGAGGACTAACCTCAGGTACGCTGCAGCAGAGAATCCCAGAGTAGCTGAGATGACAGCTCTAGATTTCTGTTTTGTTTTGTTTTTAAATTATTCTTAAAAACTTACAGAATAAAAGCTTTCTAATGGAGGAAAGGAGACAAGTCAGATCCTCACAAGCCGTGAATCTGCTAGCACACTAAACATTACTCAAATGAAACATAAATTAACTCTCCTAGGCCACGTGCCACTAATCACAGCACAGTAACTAAACACCATCAGAGAGGAGGTAAGCCAGAGAAAAGAAACAATGAAAAGACACTAAAAAACACAAAGTTTTCCACATTACTGATAACACACAATGAACAACAACAACAAAAAAGACAGAAAACCAGTTTATCCCTGTGAATTTTGTTTGACTCTCTGATACCATGGATGCATGCAGAATAACTTAGCAATAAAGGGTCAAAGTAATTTTACACCAAAACAGTCACATGTAAACAGCCCTTTCACACCACTTGTGTCCAAAGAAGCCTTGTAGTGTATGACAAGTTGACACTAAAAATGCACACAGTTACATAGAAACATCACTATGCCCAGTTCACATGGGCCTTCAGTTATTTCAAAGCTTGAGATTTGAATAATCTCAAACACTCTCAGTAAAACTCAGCTGACTCTGTGGCTTTCAGCTGAGCTTTCATGCAAGCAAAGGCCTAGCTGAAATTTCGCAACAAAATAAGCAAGTGGCACAGTGGAGCAGCCCTAGGCTTCCCAGTGACCACCTGAGAAATCCCCTTTTCATTGTAAACAGACACCAGAAGGATCCAACACCATGCAGAAAGGTTGTAGTAATGGCATATGTAAAATTGTACACATTCCATAAGCTATATGAAACAGTTCTGAGATGTTTATAAGCGAGATTTAATAGGAACAGGATGTGTATGGTTGAATACTTTAATATTTCATTAGATATTCCAGTTGTGGTGTTCTGTTTTTTTTTCCCAAGACAATTGGCAAAACTTGCAGTCCATGTTTCAGCTGCTCCCACTCTTTCTACGCTTAAATGATGGTTTCTGCAATATACATATGCTGTCTCAAATATTTTAAAATAAGAAAGCAAGGTCTAATTCACAGCCCACTGAAGAAGTCAGCAGGAGTTATCCACTAAATTCAGTGAACTTATAGAAATGTAGCTAGCAATCAGCATCATAATAAGTTTATGTCATTTCCCTCTTGCTTCTTACAAAAAGTAGTTTGGTTTTGCCTTCCAGATAAGATTTTTCTTAGAAAACAACAATCAAAAAACAGCACAGATGAGATTCAGCATCCACCAAAGTAAAACAAAAGAAAGAGAAAAAAACAAACAAACATTTTCATTGTTCTTTGAGGGTTGCATCTTTTGGGTCTGGGGAGGCAGGAAGAGGCCAGTTAGTACCAAAGAGCTTGCTGACAGCATGTCAATTTTGAGATCAATAAACAAGATGAATTTCCTTCATTTCACAGTTAAAATGGAAGATCAGAATCATTTTGAAACCATTTGTAATCTGAACAATCCTTTCAGTTTTCATCAATTAAAATAGATATTGTGTCACTGTAATTGCCATTCACATGCTCCCAGTAAGTCTGTGACTACTTTTAGTCCTTATGGCATTACAATCTGTGGTGCCTTACAACTCAATGCCAAATAGCACTTATAAAATTGGGTTCAGTCCCATCACTGATTGCTCTTTGGGACCACCTGAGCCTCCTTGAGGCTGCAGTTGTATCAGCTGTCCAACTTCATCCCCTGTATCTCTGAGGAGTCAAAGCCTTTCTTCCTATCCCTCATTTTTGCAGTAGCTCACTACTCCAAGGAAACATGCAAGGGCACTCCTGCAGCATCAACAGAATGGCAGTGCTGTTTATGGACTTCCCCAGGTGACTTCTCAAAGCACCCAGCTCCAATTTGGCAGTTTCTCACCAAACAGTTTCCCTGCTTTTCAGGATAAAGTGGATGAGGGAGCACTATGATTGCAGCAGAATCTGTAACAGTAATGTGTCAGACTAAAAAAAAAAAAAAAAAAAAAAGAATAGCCTGACTTTATGCTCAACACCTCTCTCTCTGGCTGTTCTTGGCACGCTATTAATATACATATATCTATCAGAATAAAAAAGTTTACAATGTGTTCACTAAGCTGAGAGCCAAAGTGAGGCCATCCTTAAAATATGTTCAGTTTCCTACTCCCCACCAACAGCTCCTAGACTACTCTGCAACTAGACTCTTTGAGGATGTAGTTTTAGTTTTTCATAGATTTCTTGTTGTGGTCAGCTAGGATTGTAGAGGAGCAAATTCAACCAAGGCTGCCCTATAATTAAAAAAAAAGAAAAATCCCTCCCCCCCCCCCAAAAAAAAAGCTTAATCTCTGAAGGATAGGTTGTATTATACCTAGAAGAATGTAAGGATTGCATACATTTCTCAGAATGAGTTCAAAGTACTGACCGTGAATAAAGAGAAAGAACACTGTGGGTCTGAAAATACACAGGAAATATACAGCAAAATAGAATAACATCAAATGGATTGTGGTAACACAGACTCTTAGCTTATCCAAATTTGATATAATTCCTTTTACTCTTCTAAAACATTCTGAGTGAAAAGCACAGCTGTGAGCAGGCAGAAAGCTTTGGTATAATCATGACATTTTCCATAATTATTTTTAAGCCATATCAGTATTTTTCAAATCTTGATCTTTATTTATCATTACATAATCTAACTAAGTGAAATACAACTACACACTGCTATACTTTATAACATGACTGGAAAACTCTGGATAGAACCAAAACTTCCTGACAGATTGTCAGAAATATCAGAGTCTTGTTTATTGTCACACAATAAATGCACAGATTTATTATGCTTTCTTATGTTAAAATAAAAAACAGTGAAAGTGTTCAGGAAGTGCATTTCAATGTGATTACAATATTTTTTTGGGTAAACTAAGTCACAGTCTTTGGCCATAATATGACCCAAAGTATGTTGTAACAGTCTACAAATTAAGTGTCTTCTATATGTTATGACTTAGGTATGCATTGCAAAACTTGGCTTCATCAAAATATCAGAAGAGAATTTTTTATGTCTTATGACAGAATGCTTTATTAAAAATAATCATGTTTCAAGAACTTATTTGCAGGAAATAACATTTCAGCAGGGAAATACGTCTTTACAGCATTTATAGTTCTAGAGTAAGGAAAGTTACATCAGCTTTAAATTAAAAAAAAAAATAAAATTAAAGCACAACAAATCTTACCAGCCCACATAGATGTGTTCAGCCCTCTTCCGTACACACGTACACACAGCTAAACCAGCTTTTGCACACCCATCCTTTGACACAAACACTCTTGCCTCTGCATGCTTGCACACAAACACTGCGTTCACATGTTAAGCTTCTCACACGTAATCAATTCTCCAAGCTCTGGCAATCCCTCACACAAACACAGACGTGCTTCATGCCTTCTCCTGCATTAGAAAACCATGTGAACCATCTGTCACTATTTAATCTCCCAACCCAAGTCAGCCAAATACAGCCCATCTCAGCCCCAGACATCCCAGTCAACTTTTCTAGCAATGCACTCCTCTCAAGTACATCTTTCTTTTTGTCACCACCTACAGAACATTACCTTGTTTTCCACTGTCTCTTTTTTTCCTGCTACCATATGCCAGTCTGTAGCATCATCCTTTCAAGTGGTCTGGCCTCAAGCAGTCTGGTGCTGTATGCAGCATAGCCAGGACCAAGAGGTGCTTTGCAACATGTGGTACACCACAGACTAGCCATTGAGATCAGCAGGCACCACAGTTTTCCCTCTTGGTTAATAACTTCATGCTATTCTTTAACTGATGAATGCTTGGGCAAATGAGTAGAAGGAGAAAAAAAATCTTTAAAATAAATCTAGTAATCTTTTATGGGAGGAACATAAAGAGACCTAAACTTCAAAACCTTGACTGAAGATACTTGCATTTCATAGGTAAAAAAAGGAAAAGGGCAGTTTTAACATTTGGGGCAAACTTCTCAAAATGCGGCCTAAGGAGAGTCTAAGAGAGCCCTAAAAGCTTAGGTTCCAGTTTGTAAAAGACAGGTCAGCCAAAACAAAACAAAAAAACTGAATTAAAGACCGCTGTGTTGTTAGGCCCTCAAAAGTCCTGGTGAAGGCAGCATGCTGGATTTTGGAGGTACAGAATCAAAAGTGAGGCTTATGCACTTTTTGCACTTAAGGAAATGTTATAGTACACTCTCTCCTCAAGCAGGGCAGAAGGTTGCTATTACTCACAAAAACGTTTATGAAAGACCTCTCCGGCTTAAACATCACTTTATATTACTTCTTTCTTTCACCAGATGCAGAACAGAAGCCCACATCTACACTTTGTACCAGAGATGTTGCTTATCATACTGGTGGTCACAGTGCCCTACAGGAATTTATGCTAGTCCTGAAGGAATGGTGCAAATTTGTACCTGGAGGTAAAAGAGGAATGCAACCCTCAGTATCTCAAACACTGAGAAGTCTCCAGATTGTGGTCTAAAAGCTACAGAGTTTCTGCTTGGCATATAGTAGACCAGGCCCACTCTAAAAGTAAAATCTAAAAAGTAACCAACAACAGATATTTTAGTGCTTTCTTCTCCAGAGAATTAAGTCCTCAGCATTTTGACTGGGTCCTGCACACATCCAGAAGGTACTTTTACTTAAACATTCATATTTTTCAGTTTTTTTTTGTTTCCATCTGTAAACTCTCTGAGGAAAGAACTGTTATGAGGCCTGTGTATGTACAGGACTGGGCATGATGGCACCAACCATGGCTGTGATTTATAACAGTCTAGGATCCCAAGAAGATTTGGGAAAGGAGTGCATGTTCCCCTTTGAGGAATCAATGCCAAAGTCAGGGTCCCTTCAGGCAACCAAGTCATTTTAATAATGAGAAAAAGAGCCCACTGGGAAAACTGTCATTCAACAGTATGGGAAGCACACATTTCCATCAGGACTAGTGATGAGCCTGCATATTACTACAAACTTTTCAGGCAAGATGAAACACAAGAAGCATCAGAGAACTCTGTGTATCAGACTTTGCTGAAAGCAAAGCCCCTAGAAGCGAGTGGCTGGCTGCAGTACATAGCAAGAGCTGTACGCAGTGGTATGAGCAGATTCCAGGACAGAGAAGATAAACCTGTCTTCTCTGTGACTTCTGTAACTTAGTGAAATCGGAGATGCCTTTTCTTCTGCAGTATCGTACTTCTTCCAAAATTCACACCACACAACTCATATCACCTAACTGTAGTTAGTTTCTGCTAGGGCACAAAGAACACACTGAGGCAGAAAAACTGCACAAGTAACAAGGACTATTAAAACTACTGGTGAAAGAAATTATATGAGGACTGTAAGCAGCAAATGAAAGAAATATCATTCCATGATATAGAGGACCCTTTAGTTGAGACTTTTTCAATAGCCGACTGTAATAAACATTCACTCTGAGTTTTCTCAGAAAGGAAAGATATCTTCAAGAACTGCACCACAGAAAGCTATCAGGAAATGAAAAATGGTTTGGCAGTGGCAAAATCCCCAAATCCCGTCTGATCACTTCCTTACTTGCAACATCCAAAAAGCTTCCATTGACAAATTGTGTTGACATGCTTCCAACATATAAGGCCAAAACTGAGCTGTTTGCAGTGGAACAGATTGCTGCAGGTGGAGAGATCACTTGTAAAGGCTGCTGTGTTCTTTGGCTTCAGCCTAAAAAAATGCAGGTGAGTGGGCAACACTGTTAGTAAAAAGCAAGGGAAAACATTGCTTCTAATTTGCGAGGGTAAATGTCTAAAACTTTGCTCTTGGCTTTTTGTTGGAACAAACGAAACTCAAGCCTCCTACCCAACACTTGGGCACTCAGTGAGCCTTCCAGGAAACACTACCAAACATTTCATAGAATCATAGAATCACAGAATCCTCAGAGTAGGAAGGGACCTCTGAGAGTCATCTAGTCCAACTCCCCTGCAATGAACAGGGACACCACAGCTAAAAGACGTTTCTCAGACTGTTTTTTTTCCTCTTCTTCAGATATAAGAAAAACCTAAACGACACAAATTGGAAAGTATCTAGTTCAATGCTTTTCCTGCAGTAGCTACTGACAGAACCTACCTCTGTGAATTCTTCATGAAAACACAAAGGGAACTACATAAAGAGGCCATCTTCTCTGTTAAAGGAGTCACAACTCAGTGCTTTAATCAGTGACAGTCCTCCTCCAGCAGATAGTTCCAGTAAATATAACAGAAGACATGCCTCAAATGTCCACTTTATTTATAAACAAACAAACAACACAACCGCAAAAAAGCTCCCCTCCTCCTGCCCCACAATCCAGACAATTTTCCAAGGAGGAAGGTGTTGTTTATGTTAAGTGTCTGTCACTTAGAGAAGAAACAAGAGTCAGTAAGCATGATACAGAACATCTGTTTGAGCTACTGTAAAAGAAACGATCCATTATTAGAGGCATAATTAAATAAATAACAAATCTTTAGACAAAAAAAAAAAAACAAAAAACCCACAACAACAAAAAACTGGGAAAATTCAAAAGTCAGAGTACCAAACAGTAACTGACCTCCAGCATAATGTGAAGGTGGAACTGCTACAACAGAAAGCATGGTTGTTTGCAATGTCTGCTGAAGAAAGAAGCCCACTCATAATAAGGATAATCCAGATAATTTGCCTCCTGTAGTGAAAGGACACTCCTAACACATAAAAGGTGTTTGAAACTTGAAAATTCCATGAAAAGACAACATTCAAATGCTGTAGAAGTTTGTGACAGAAAAAATAATGCTCAGTAAGCATTTAAAAAAAATATTAAACAGTATATTCAAAAGTGAATATTTCTTCAAGTAACTGTTGCTTAGAATCTCATGCCACAGTCAACTCAGTCACCTTAACCTTCACACCAGAAATATTCGTAGTAGGTCCTTCTCCAGTTCATGTAAAAGTGAGAACAGTGGATGAACATTCATCCCAATCTCATTATCCAAGCACCATCAAATTGTTGGTCTGGAGTTGTTGAGCAGAGCCCATTTGCACAGGCCAGTGCAATACCTCTAATTTTGACGATTTTCACTATGTAATGATGTGGCTTCATGTCACGTACCATATTCGGTACCTTGTCAGCAAGGACAACATTGGTTACAGAAATAAAATCTTCGTTCTATATATGCTCCAATTCAAAGTATCGCACTCAACTTAGATTTGGAAAAAAAAGGCTAAATAGCAGTATATGATCTAGAATTATCAATTTTATATCTAAAAATTCCCACAATTCAAAATTTTCTCTTCTGATACGTAGACAAGTTCTGTCCTGCAGTTAACCAATACCAATACTAGAGCTGAGAAATTTTGAAGAGGAAAAAAAGGCAAAAAGTAGCTTTTCCACAGAGACAGTTCAGACTTAACAAATATAGCAAACTATAAGTTATATTACTAAAAATATAAAATCTCACTCCACTCTTGTAACCATTTTCCACCTCCTTTCAAAACATCCTTGAACTCTAAGAATCATCTGCTCCACCTGAATAACCCAAGTAGCTTTTTTGGAGCAGGTACTTCTCATCCTCTGCTACTTGACAGACAAACCTCTTTATAAGTTATTTTAAAATGCATATGCCTAAATGCAACACACCACTATAAGGAATATACACACCAGAAGGATGATCAAATCTGAATGAGATGGAAATGACACCAAAAGTCATCTCCTAGCCCAAGCTCCTCACCAAGTACCAAATCTGTCATGATAGTGGTCACTCATGCTCTAGAAAGAAAACTGTGAGCAAATCAGATCAGATTTAAAAGAGGATTTAGGAGACTCTTTACGAGAATGAAAAAGCAGAAGAAAGCAAGATAAAGAAGGCAAGGTAAACAAAAACGAGTGTAACTACAACAACATATAGCCAGCACAAGAAAACATTTAGGTTTGTTCAGCATAGCCTAGTTAACTCTGTGCTCAGCAAATTGTGAGAGAGTATTTGCTGTTACCAACCTCTCTGAGCCAATAAAACAGCTGAAGAAATTAATAGCTTCTGGCCTCTGCTAAAGGGCTGGTCATGATATAGCATAAGACCCACTATGTCTGGTCATCATTTAAATAAAAATAAGCGGAGCTTTCTGAGACAAAGTTCGACACTTATATAAAAGGAACAAAAAGTCACTTGAAGAAAAAAGAAAAATGAAAAACCACACCCTAGTATTAATATTGTGTAGGCAAGTCATTACAAATATTAAAAACTTATGCGACGCTTTAGTAATAACTTTTGGAGGTTTACAAACACTGTGCTCCAGACTGATTCCTTCTCTAATAACCCTCTGTATCACAGCTGAACAATTCAACAGCATTTTCAACACCACCAGCATGGCATTCACTTTTATGCAAGTATGTAAGGTAGATGAGAAGTTACTTAATGCCCCTTATTATTTTCTAATAAAATGTGAAAAAACTAAAATAAAAAAAATAAAAATACTAAAAGTTACTGAAAAGCAGAGCTGTGCCAGCAGTTTCCAGTGATATCCTGACATGAATTTTCCTCCAACTGACATCCAAGTCATTATGGAGTTTATATATTCCAGCCCAGCACTCATTTTAAAATGAACTTTCTGTATCCTGTGGTACTCCAGAGACATCTGGAGGATGGAAGAAAATGGCTAAGGAAAACCACTACATTGTACATTATCATAGCACTAGTTTAGGTTTTCTAAATTAGGCATTAATAGTTGGAGAAGAGGAAAGCACAGTCAGCATCCTGCAAAAGATTGGGGAGTATCATCTTAGAGGTAAAAATTAAAAAGGGAGAATCTACGACAAAATGCCAGAAAAATGATCTGGGGAGCTGTACAACAAAGCCATAGCATCTCCGCCTATCTGGAATCTTTCCAGGATTTCCATACTCAATAAAATGTGGGGAGAGTACAATTAATCATGTCTTTATTGTAAGGAAGCAATTTCAGCTTATACCCACCACCACAACCAACAGCAAAGATCTCCACTAGCTAAACAAAACTCAATGTTAAACTTCTACTACTTGTAGTACTACTAGAGTATGCTTCTCTAGAGCATCCTCCTCAGTAACATTTACCCAAGCCCCTTATCTTTGGTAAATTGCCCTGAATGACACCAAAAAGAATAAAGCAAACCACTATCCTGTGGATTTTGTTCTCTCTCCACTTGATTTACTGGGCAGCAAAAAAACAAACAAACAAAAAAACAAAAACAAAAAAAAAAACCAGCCCCAACCATTCTAAAACAATACAAGCTCACTGACAACAAATATCTCTATTTATACCACTAATTATGTGTTTCTAGGAATGAATGATTTCGTATTTTTGTTCCACAAGGAAGACATAGTAGAATAAAAAACTAAAAACATATTAAGTTTATTCTGAAGAAAAGTATTTTCAAACAGTTAAAAATAAGACTGATTAAATAAGAATTTCTGTGTTCAATATAATTACATACTTTCAAAAATAATGACTTTTGGTTAGTAAAAAGAGACGATATTAAACTCAGTGAAAACATGTCACCCTCAAGTGGTAACATAGCACAAAGGACCACCTTACCATACCAGAATGAACCATGGCCTATTTCACAGTTGAATTTGTATAAACAAACTTGTATAATTCAAACTGAGTCATGACTTGTCAGCAAAGACTTGGACAGTGTGTTTGCATTTGTAAACAGAGGTCATTGCATTGAAGGTTACAAAATACCATGTAAGACGCTACATATTTTGCCATGACTGTGAACATAACACAGCAAGGCAAGAGATTTTTTTTTTTTTCAGATTTTTTTTCTTAGAAGCTCTGAAGAAGAACATTCTGGCCCCTGCTTCAGTTTGTTTGACTTTGGATGTTTTTCTCTCACCTACATGTTCCATTCCATCCTGCCGTTTGAACAGCAATGTTATCACTAAGCACAGATGTAGCTGAGTATCACAGAGGCAGGCATTTCTGAGAAAGGGAAATGGTACTAGAAAACAGCAAATAAAGGAGAAGGTAGGAGCAAGGAGACAGAACTTTCTTGTTCGTGCTTTCTGCCCTTTTTGATGGACTACTACTCTGCCCTGCCCTGCTGCTGCTTCACTTCTTTCCACCTCTCAGTTGTCTTTTCAGTGTCATTTCTGCATGGCACAAAAAACATTTTGCATAATAGAGAGGGAAGAGTTCAATGACTCAAAAGAAACAACAAAAACAAAAATTGAAACAAACAATTTTAAAAACATAGCCCTGTATACAGGTGTCAGATTTACTAGATTGCAAGCTCTTTGGAGAAGGGACTACTCAAGACAAGGTGCTTATACAGTGCTCAAGTACAAGCTTGTCATCAGCCGAGGCAGCCTTTGGATGTGACCTCACTCTAAAAGCATTCCCCTTCTTCACAGTGGTCCTTGAAAACACTCTCCTGATTCTTATTACAGATTTCACAGTAACTATTAGGTGTATTTACATGTGTGTCTTTAAAAGAGAGAGTGAGAGAGAGAGAGAGAGAAATACCTGGGGAATTGCAGAGGGGAGAAGTAAAAAAGCATGTCTGAACAGACGATCTTTACAGTCCCCCCCTCCTGCTGCTAGAAGCTTCCCACTCAGCTTCTGCTCCTATTTGTTCATCTTTCTCTGGCAAGAGCTACTCTTAACTGCATTAATTTTCCTTTTTGTGGGTTAATGTTGGGTAACGCACTTGCAATTGCCCACAACTAATAGATTTCCAGCGACTGATTTTACTGCACTCTAGGCAGTAAGTAGGGCATATTTCTTGAACCAGGGTCATTTTAAGAGATTCCAGAAAGCACCTTCAGGCATTTCATAGCTTCACTTAAACAGCTACTTCCTTGGTTCCATGAAGGACTTTGAGCAGGAGGACAGTATCTTCAAAGGGAGGTCACTATCCTCAAGAATATTCAAGTGAGAACTGTTTCAAGAGTTTGTACAAAGCATGAAGCATACGCTTTTTTCATTTATTTATTTAAGGCTAAACTTGGCAGATATTAAAATATCCAACTGTAGTTAGACAGCCATGATCTCAGCCTCTGGCTGTGCAAAGACATCTTAAATCTGTAGGTTCTGTGCGGATCCAGGGGATTTTGCCAAAATGTTTCCTGAATAAAATTAAATATTCCTTCATGTTAAGCTTTAAATTTTTTGTTTCTCTCTCATTCATAGCCTATTATAATCACAAATTAAAAATATACAATGCTTTAGGATTAGCGGTGCTTATTCTGCGGTTTCCCCAGCCAAAAATGACTGGTCTATCATTTTTTAATAACTAAAAAAGTCTAAAAGTGCTGCACATCTGCCTCTAAAAACCAGTAAAGCACAGTAAATTCCTAATTAATCTCTGTTTACCTGGAAGTGGTACAAGAAGGTGGGAACACTTTGTTCCACCAAGGAAAATCTCAGGAACACTGACACCCAAGGCCCGGATTGTAGTTACAGAATAAATGCAATCTGTCTAGGTCACCCCATAAGAAGCTGCATCTTTTGTTGCAAAGGCACAGTTAAAAGATCATCTAGTTGTTTAGGCCTTTCTAAACCCAACAGAAGGATTCAATACATACAATACAATGTGTATGTATATGCCTAACTACATCAGTCTCTTTCTGGTGCTAATTCAATAGCTCTTTGGATTTAGCAGCTTCACATCTTAATGAAAACCCTTCCAAAGCTGCATATGCAGCCTTAGTGGCCGTGTACATTTAGGTTTCTTTATAAATACTGGCTACCACTGGACAAAACCATTATTTTGTATTTCACAAGGTAGAGAAAAGATGACTATTTGTAGCTTTCTCTCCACCTACGCAGACAAACAGTAGTGGGTCTCTTCCCTAAAATGTGAGAGACAAAGGTGTGTGGGTAGGTCACAGCCGTCTTCCTGTGTAGTTCTACATCTGTGTGCCACCATTACTGATGAGCTAGCTGTAGGTTTTCCACCTAATCAAATGCCTGCATCTCATGCACATCTTCAACTCCCTGCTTGAATCTCAGCACGTGGTTCTTACAAACTGCAGTAAAACCCCAAATAATTTCAAACATCCTCATGCTAAAGTAAAATAGTAGTATAGCATGTACTATTGGCTAACCAATCCAAAGCACAAGTGGTGTAATAATGATGAATGTCCAGATAGTTTTCTTCAGAAGTTCCTATCTGAATCAGATAGCTTCAGGTACCATCACCAGAAACCAATGCAAATTATAAGTTTTGACTTAAAACCCTGTGCAGGCCACAGCACTGTCTTCTGGACTTAGAAATCCCTTAGCAATAAAATGTTGCAGTTCTTTACATACTGTAAAGGAAACGAAACAAAACAAAAAAATCCACCAACATCTCCAAAACACTGAAGGAGGGGGCCTTGTGCTATCCAATGCAAAAGTTGGCCCTTACAACATTTCTTGTATTTTCAAGAAGTAACAACATGATAAGAAGCCAAACATTCCTTACAATAAGGAAGAGTGGCAGAGCACTGAACATAGCTTCGTCTGTGCAACTGAGGACACTTCTCATGCCCTGTGGGCACGTTCACCTGCTAGTTACCAGTTCCTGGATAAACCATGATGCAATGCTGAGCCCTTTTGTGACTTGGTTTTGGAACAGTCTAGAAGCACTCACAGTCTTATATTGTCTGGAGGTGGCAAATAAAAACTGAAAAGCAGGAGGAGGGTCACTCCGCTGCCTCTTAACAGCCTCTGCTTGTGAGTGCTTCTACTCCTGCTCCTGCCAATATCACTAAAAGCTGAAACCAACTGTAACTTATTTAAATTTTCTTCCCAAAGACAGCTGGAGAACTTGCATGGGCAGTAACAAGGGAGATCTACCATCTAATCTTATGTATTTGCAAATTGTAGTTAGTAAGTATAACGTTAGAAAGAGATAAACCACATATAGGGCAGATCTGCAAAGCCTGAACAATAACTATAGATGGCATAAGCTCATCTTGGCTGTAGTTGAGATAAAAGAAATACAACAGAAGGACACTGCAGCTGAATTAAGGTTAAAAAATGAAACTTAAGTCAGGACCTTCCGCAGACGAAGTCTAGAAAACTAACCTGATCACAGACAGAACAGTTATATAGTTTATCTTACATAGACGTTACTAAGACTTTGTTATGCTAACCTAACAGCTATGTACAGATTAAGACAATATTGTAAAAAAAAAAAAATATTAGAAGGGCTATTCTTGAAGGTAGTGCTCTTCTGACATTTAGCCCATACAAATGGGGAGGGTGCCATCTCCAGATGCCCTGAAATCCTTGCTTCATCACTTTTGCAGCTTAATCTTTAAGTAAGCTTTCCCTTGAAGACTGGCCATCTATTAGTGACTTCCAATAATAATCTGAGAGTTACTTTTTTTCCTCTCTCATTTATTTATTAATTGTTATTATTTCACATTGCTGTCATGTATGACTCCTCCACCTCTGATCTTTATGGAACTGATTTTTATTTTTAATTCTCCTGTCTGGGCCCAACAATAACTGAAAAACTATGTATGAATCAGTCTACTACCAACTAACCCTCAGCTGAGATACACTACTTGACTAAAATACAGTGTGGATGGCTTGAATACAGCTTGACACACAAAATGCAGTTGCTTTTTCCACATGTTAGCAGACATATTGGGAATGAGCTTAGAAACACAAGCTCAATAGCCCAATGTGTGGGCACTCCTTAAATGTCAACATTATTAGCCATCACATTGTGACTGAAATAATAAATACGCAAACCTAATGTATTCTAGCCCATCAAACCCAGACAGTGTCCCTTTTCTCCTCTTCCAGCATAAAGCTACAACTGTTGCTCACTGAGTTGCCAAAATTTCTGCATTATCACTAGTAACGTGAAAACATGATTATGCCCAAAGAGTACAAAAACTTTAAGGTCACACGAGGAAAGCACAAAGCAGCTTTGTTAATAAATTAGTGCTTCATCAGTGATCATTAGAGCCTCTGCTTTTGCATATTATTGATAATAATGTTGCCTACGCAACTCTTCTCCTTTCGCATACAGAAGCACCTGACTCAGATGCGTGCAAAAGAAATGGCAAGGTGGTGATAAACCAATATAATGCAGCCTTCTGGTAATACTGTGCCATTAGGTAAAGTTGAATGCTGTGATAAGGGAGACAGGCGCTCTCTCTCTTACGTTAAAAGTAAGGGTAGATATGCTTCCCTTCACTGACCAGAAAAGGGAAAAAAGTTTTTTTTTTTAATAATAATAATTATTATTATTTTTAAGAGGAGAATTGCTAAGGAAAATGAATGTAAAACAACACAAAATCAGTAAATCCAGGGAGATTCATATAGATTTTCATTCTACCAGAAATCAAAGGAAAGCTGCTAGCTTTTTACATCGATTTATTTAAAAGTTTATCCACATATTCTCAATTTCACTTTCTTTTTAATCCTGCTGCCTTTATGAATGCTGGTGCTATTTAGACTTTTCTGCAAGTTTTAGAAGGTATTCTAAGTCAAGAGCCCTTCTTTGTCAGTGAGGGCCTCTATTGCCCAGGCAGCATCACTATGAACCAAGGGAGCAGTGGAGGTCAGACGAGGGCCTGGCTCTCCAAAGACCAGGCCCAGTTTCCATACCCAGGCTCCCTCTGCAGTCAGTGTGACAGCTCACTAGAAGTTCTTTTAGTATGCTGCTCTCCCTCCAGTGACTAGGGCAGGGAGGCAGCAACCAGCAGGCATGGACTCAGCCGACGGCGCCACTTCATTACCTCTAACAGTGATTGCTACCTCAACCTAATACTGGTAGACTGGAATATCACTGGGGGTTGGGGCCAGGAAGGAGGAATGGACTAGCAAACATCTTGCACACACAGCCAGATGGAAATAGGGCTGCAGCATCATCATCACAAGAATTATCCTACAACTTCATGGAGCTGTGAGAAGAGTCTCATCACAAAGCTTCAAGCGACAGTTTTCCAAGAAACTCTGGTTATTTAATCAAAGCCCCATTCTCAAGTCACTTGTACACTCAGGAGACTTCACTGAAACTTCAGTTCCTAACTCAGCATTTTTATAGAATTACCATACATGTTTCATGACCAACATAGTTGAAATATCAAATACCCACTAACAATTAAAAAGTCATCTCCATTTTTTTAAATGTTTGGATAAATCTATTTTTAGGGCAAGTCAGTAATTCACTCCAAGTCACACTTTCCAACCAAAGTAACTGTGTCAAGTACTTAAAATTTCACCATTTTCCCCATGGCTCTGCTTCATGAGGTCAGACAGGATAGCTTTTTGTTTTTCTGCTACAATGCAGATAGTGACCTCACCTCTTGCTAGCAGCAGCGAAAGACTTAGACGTGCTATGCAACAGTGTATTGCTGGACAGAACGCATCCTCTCCTACACAGAAACACCAACTCAGAAAAATGCTTACGCATAAGCCTTTGTATTTTACTTAAAGCAGAGTTCACAAACTTACACCTAGGCACACATTTGTATATCCTTCTGAAACAAATGCAAATGGAAACAGAAAAGCTCCTCAACCACTTTTATGAAATAGTGGATGGGAAGGCAAGTCAGCAACAAAATGAAGAAGATATTTTTTTCTAGGGCTTACAATGTTATTTCACAGCATATAACTTGTCCATGCTCTCTCTTTCCAACCACTTTGAGTTTTCCTTAGCTTAACATCTTTCCAGCACTCTCATTTTGCAGCTGCACGTACTTTGAAGTGGGTTTGTAAAACTGTCTTCCCTTTCAGCATGTTGTATTTGATCATCTGAAACTAAAAGTTAGACCCCATCTATCCTTCTACAGCATCTGGAAGGCAAATTCTTGACTGTCTCAGGACAAAGAGATGAAAAATCAAAATCTAATGCGAGAAACTATCAGTAACCATTGAGCTAATCAGCTTTGGAAAGCACAAGTTTTTTTCCCCGTAACAAAGCCCTTAGAAAGCTCTTGCTACATTTATTTTGCCCCACCTCCCTCCTTTTTTTTCCCCCTTTTTTCTTTCTTTCCTGAACAAAGTCAAAGTGATTTTTTTTTCCTTCTGTGTATTACAATACTGGCACCAAAATAAAATAAAATAAAAAATCTGTACAATAAATCCCTTCTCTTACCCACGACCTCACAAATGCATAATCTTCTGTTGCTAAATGTTTTAGCTCCAAGTAGACTGATATTCCACAGTGGTATGCAGAGATACACTGGGCTTGTTTATTTCACGGATCAAAAGCAGATGGAAAGAAAAGAGTGACCAGAACACAGAGCATGGAGAAGTACAAGAGAAACTGAAGCCTCAAATTGCATTCACAAGGGAAGAACTGCTTTGCTTTTCCACCTGCGTCACAGAAATGTGAAGAACAAGAATGTGCAGAGCTCAGAGGAATCCTAATAGTCCAATACATGATAAAACCACAAATGGAGTAAAGATTGTAACTGCATTGATGAAGACAGAGTGTGGGGGTAAGGGAGGAATTGCAATGAAGTATTTGGGTTCCGATTTCCATTACTTCAGTGCAAGCCTTGAATAAAATGAGAGAACTCACAATTCTATGTCTGATGATCTCAAATTAAGACTGAATAATAATCAATAGCTTTATACCAGACAAAATTCAAAACAAACATGAATGTCAAACACTCTCACAGATCATCTAGAACTAGTCAGAGAATATATTTGGTGTTAACTGCTCACCCTAGTAATTATTAGGGAAGTATCCTTTGTGTAGAAGTGACCCTCTAGAGGGCTTTCCTTAATAATAACTGAGACCTTCAAAATCATGCAAGCACTTCCTTAGGTACATGATTAACATTTATGCATCTGGCTGGTCACACTGAATTCAAAGAAATTAATAATATATTAAAAGTTACTCTTGGGCAGAGGTGTTTGTAGGAGTTCAACTTTGCCTCTAGAAGAGTTTTGCAACAGTTTCCTCTTTGGAGACCAGTTTTATGTAGTACAGAAGAACCCCAACTATCACTCACCTTTATGGCAATTGAGATCATTCAGCACTATCAAAAACTGAACCACGTGAGAGATGGAAGGAGAAATGTATTTATTAATCTTCATACAGAATCCAAATTCAGAAAGAGCAGCCTAATGAGAATTTAGAGGTTCTTCCTTCCCTGAATCCACCATACTCAAAAATCTCTGCAAGAAAATGTCCAAAATATTGTATTCCTCTTTCTGTATCCAGAAACTGCTGGATAATGGTGAGCATTCAGGATGGTGACACATCCTGAGATGTGGCCATATTTTGTTGATTTTTCAAATCAACACTCTCCATTTTTGCATCTTCCAGACTAGCTTTCAACACATTCACAGAAAATAGGGATTCACAGAAAATGAGATTCTTCCTTTGATTTGTTTTTTGTGCCAGTATGTTGAGCAAGGGGCTTATCGCAAAAGGGAAGACCTCTGCTTCAAATGCAGCTGAAAAATACCTTTGTCATTTATCTGGCACTGAAACCAGAAAGAACTGGTCAAAAGGCAGGAGTCATCTGCTGAAATAAAGCTGTCTACATCTATGCTAGATGTTTGGAGTGCCTTTGTATTCAAAAAAACAGCACTTCTCAGATGTGATTCTGCTGACTAAACATAGATTTCCACTTTGGGAAGAGATGAATTACACCCTAGAAATGTTCTGCTTCCTGACAATAAAAGGGAGTCCAGAGAGCAATATTTCAATAGATGAATCCCACCTTCTCAGTGCTGGGTATCACTAACAAGATGACGCTAACACACCGAATGACCATGCCTGGTCAGACCTTATCCATTCTGCTGGAAATTCTGCAATTTAGACAGGTACAAGTAAACCCGTACAGTTGCCCTAGACTGCATGCGTGGTCATTAGAAAGAAAGGGGCACCTCTGAGTGCAAATTCAGCCCACATAAAATCTGAATTCTCCCTGGAAATGCCACTATCTCTGCAGACTACAGATATGAGCTCACCTCTAAAAAAGGTGACACAGTGAAGTGCAGTGAGTAAGATACACAGGCTCAGGCTCTCACTGTTGAGAAGCTGGGGGATGCTGAACAGTCTCATTCCTTACCTCCCCTCCAAACCAGGGAGGTTTGAATCATTTAGCATCCATTGGATCACAGCCTATTATACCAGACGAGGTTACTACTGAGCCCTTCATAAAATACTTTGAAGAAGAATAAAAACAAAATCACACCAGTGAAGTTCAAAAGAATCTGTATCGTGGCCTACATAGTGTCTGTCCACCCACAGCTTTGCCAACGGAGGATAAACAAGGTCTGAATGAAACTGCAAGCACACACTTCAGTTGGCCACATACCCAACTGAGTCTGAAGCAGCTAAGAATTAGTACGCAGCCTCTTAAGATTTAAAAACACAAATGCAGACCCTCAAAAGAAACAATGATTTGCTTGTTGGCAATGTATGCCCCTAACTGACCAGGCGACACAGAGACTTAAGATGGCAGACCCGGATCCAGGCCCTCTCTGTCTCACACATCTGTCACTGGAAGAAGTCACCTCATTAGCTGAGGACAGCAGAGCTTCTGCATTCAACTTCTGCAGGAATACAGGATTTGGCAGCCTCCAGAAATCTGAGCTCTCTATTTTTCTTCCCTTCGTTTACTAATGCCCATTTCCCCTTCCCCGCCTCCCTACTCCCAGTACACACACGTTTTAATGCTAAAACCCAGCAGTTACATGGCTTTTCCATTCTTCTGGGCAAATATTACACACTCTCACTCCAAACTAGAAAGTGTGTCTCTCTACAGAGGTAGTAAACCTACTGCAAGAACTCGGTGCTTTATGGTGAAATACTTCAGATTAATCCAAAAGATTACCTGTGCATCTCATGCCTTAAGAAAGCTTCACATCCACCATCTCACACACAAACACACTCACTACAACATTGTGATACACTGCACATTCTTAATGGTTTCTGCAATTACGTAGCCACACGGACAATGTAATTAACAAGCAACATTCCTTCCTGCAAAACAGAAGGGAAAAAATACACAGAAGAAAAGTTCATAAAAATAATTTTGAGCTCAGAAATAAAACCACTAAGTTTTAGATTAAATTTCACCATTTACTGCGCCAAAGACTACATAAGCCAGGATTACCCAGGTACAGAGCAGGTTTTCAATCACTTTGATTTACAAAATATGTTGTGTCCCCTCACAAGGAAAATGATACCTTATTTACTCTCTTTATGGACACATCAATGCTTTACTAAATATTTTTTTCAATTTCCATTTCATTTGCTTTGTGCACAGTGAAATCAAAGGAAAAAAAAGCCTATTTTAAAGTTATATTTGTTTTCTGTTTCTCATTACATAACCAGAAGTGTTATTGGAAATACTATTGTGGAGTTAAAAAAAAAAATAGACCAAAAAAAAAGAAAAAAAAAAAAAAAAGGAAAAACCAGACACAGACTTCTACATCACAATAATCTGCAAGGTGTTCCTGCACCCAGTAATGGCATACATTTAAATTAAAATTACATGTAACCTACAGCCAACTTCCAGATCTCTGCTGAATGCCATTTCTGTGTTTAACCTCATCTATTGCTGACAAAGAGGTAAGATTTTCCAGGTTAGTAACAGCAAAATTCCACATTGCAAAAAACATCAAATGCTGTCATGCAAATAAAGTCATTCACAGCATCTAAAAATGTCCCTCAAATATCAAGATTGGTCTTAAGCAGTCGAACGGTAAGAAAATAGGAACAAGAATCTTATTTTCTTGTTGGAGAGCCAAGCAATTTAAAACCAACAACCACATAAACCCTAACCGATATCTTCTGAAAGTGATGGTGAATCACTACAAGTGCTCCTTTCTAATGAAACCAAAAGAGCACACCAGTCACTGTACTGGAGATATTTCACTGCAGAAAGCAAAAACATCCATGGAGGTGAGTGAATTCCACGATCTGGGTGACTTGTGGTATTATGATCCCTCACATCCCTCACAAAAAGGGCCACTGACTCCATGATGGAGAACACACTCATTCCATCCCTGTCTGCTCTCTGCCCAGCTTTACACCTTCTCGGACAAAAGCACAGTGTTTCTGAACGCAAACACAGAAAAGAGACACATTTACATTGCCATCTGAACCCACCACATGCCCAGTCAGATCCCATCATAGTCTCCTGAGCCACTTGCAACAGCCTGAAATACTGTTCTAAATTCAGCCAGCATTTTCCTCTCTCCTCTGCACTACAGCCACAACCCCAGAGCACCGAGGCTCAGCTTAGTTCGTCTGGGCCCGCTCGGTCAAAACATACATAAAGGACGAGAACTATGGGGCCGGCTAAACAACGAGGAATTTGGCTGCAGAACTCCCTCACGCTTGCGTGCATAGCTGATTTTACACCGCCCGGCTTCCACATTGATACTATCTTGTCAAAAAGTACCAAGCAGCTTTCACCACAAATTCTTGGAGCTCAAAAATTGCAGCAGAGCACCAAGGCTATGGAAAAACCAACTTCAGCTGGCTGCAAAGTGCGCTGCAAGTGCAGCATGTGAAGCCTCAACATGACGCAACCGATATCACACCAGGGATGGGGGCTCACCAAAGGAAACCAGACCCACGCAAAATCACAATGTATATATAGGTGCCTACAGATCTCTGGCTGCCATAGCTCAGAATGCCCTGTAAGCAGAGATTTAGACGAGCAGCAGATCAATGAGGCAATACCAACGCTGGCGACAAACAGCAGCAGGAGGGCAGCCTGACCGCCAGCAGCCCCGCCGCTCCCTCTGCTCCCCACCCTGCCCCTTCCTCTCCCCTTCCCCTCAGCCCTCTCGGAGGTCAGTGTGGGTACAGGTTACAGCCCTGCTGATGCCAGCCCTTTGAGGCAGCAGGCTGGCCTAGGTGCCCAGCGTTGCTGGGCCACGGGAGGCTCCCGGCTGCCCACCGCCCGGCCACCTGCAGGCCTCCGCCGCCCTACCTTGCTCCTCGCCGGCCCCAAAGCAGGCTCTGGGGTCCTCGGGGGGGAGCCGGGCTCCACCACCCTCCAGGGCTTTGCGTTTCTTCGACATCTGGTCGGTGTTTGGGAGTGGAGTTTCTCCTCTCTCTCTCTCCGGGGAGATGAGTGTATGTGGAGAGAGAGGGAGAGTGTGAGGGAGAGACACGGGAAGGGAGAGAGAGAGATTGAAAGAAATCGCTGCTTAAAGAGAGGGGAAGAGACTTTGGAGTGGCTGGAGAGCAAGTAGGAGGCAGGGACTAAGTGGAGAAATCCTACAAATCACAATCCCATCAATGCAGCCCCACATCTAGAGGGGCTGCCTGGGTCCCCCCCCTTCCTCGCTCGCTCATCTGAGTGTGTGCGGGTGAAAATCGGAGAGGCGACATCCTCTGTTGTTTTGCCAAATGTTAACGGGTGGTGCTTTTTTTATTGG